>NC_025701.1:2061586-2118304 GCF_000633955.1 Camelina sativa | reverse complement strand
GACACATTGACAAGTTTACATTGATTACAGCTGACATGTTGTTCTCTGACTCTCAACTCATACTAGATACCAAATTCAATTCACTTTCAGGATAATCAGTTATCCTCTTCCATGCTAGTATAAACTCCATATCAAATGGAGTTGAAGAGATTATACTATTTTTAGCATGAATATAAAAGAAAACTAAAACACAACTTACCCACAATTATAAAGAACATTGCGAATCAGATTTACCCCACTCCGTCTGTCAATTATGGGCAAAAAGCATTCATCCATGATAGCCAGCCCAACAGCTAGCTTTGAATTATGTTCGATCCTTTGTGCCGACAATTGAGAGTTTGTATTTGAATCAGTTTCCACCCTATGTATAAGAGACCATGAGTAGCCGCCTTCTAATTCATTTTTGACACCAAGATACTTCTTTAACTTTTCGAAGAGCTGCAAAAGATGATGAAAGCACAATTAAGATATGGCTATACGAAGAGAAAAGGGACCGATGGAGATTGTTGAGCAAATAGATTAAAAAAACTCTAACCATCGTATGAATACAGAAATTGCAAATTCTCACTCGAGAAACAGATTATATAAAAAGGAACACCAATAGAATTAGCTTTTACTGATGCTATTACACATACAAGACTTTCGTACGATGCACAACCAATATAACAAAACGAGAAAATGAGGTTTAAGAAGAATAACATGATAATTTATTGAATATCGCACAACCTTTTCCTATGACATTTAAATGTCCATAATCATCCTCTACTCTAAGAAAAAAACGGACCCAAAAAGTAAGAGAACAAATTACTAAGGTAAGTAGAGAAGTCAATACCTCTAAGCAATTAGGCCCACAAAACGAAGAAGCTGAACCAAAAGACTGAACCCTGTTGGCTTCCACCTGACTCATGCACGATTGGTGATCTACAAAAAGGGTAATAAAAATTTAAGTGAGATCATCATATTCTTACCAATATAAGTTCATCTCAAGTTAAATCAACCTCAAAAAGAGAAATATCTCACATTTTCTCTCACACATGCTGCAGGAAAGTAATGAAAAAAGATTGCCGTCCTCGCCACCAGAATCCACAGCTTTACCACAAAATTTGCATGTGCAATTTGGACAATGCCAATCACCCGGAGGAAGCACCTACAATCAAAGCATGATACAAGTACGTGAATATAAACAAGAAAAAACGAACAGAAAAGAAAGTTGAACTCGAAACCAAATAACAGAAAGAAAATTTAAAAAGGTCAAAACAGGTAAGAAATTGCTTAATTCATACCTGCATACCTAGGCAGCTTTGATGGTATGTTGATGGACAACTATCACAGCAAATCAAATCTCCACCATCTCCACAGATACCACAAGCATCATCATTTGGATCATCCCCGTCAGTGTCCACTTGATGGAGACCAAGATTCGTAGCATCTTTTTGCATATTCCACGCCCTGAGTAGGCATTGAAGAAGAGAAGTGCCAGACTCCAGATAAATATTTTGGAAAGGCTGACATAACTTGCTCCCGGCATGAATCTCAAAGCTGGAAACTGTGAGGATTTTACTGCAGCAAACACAGTGAATCCCCTCTCTTGTTATCCATCCCTCCAGCATCACCTTAGCACCTCGACGCCTCATGTACTGGACCTTTTGTCTTAGTTGGACAACTCCAGTATCAATCAACCAAGAGAGCAATGTCCTTTTGCCGGAGTATGGATTGAACCCGTCAGTAGTTGGATTCTTTTTGTCCTTAGAACTACGCACCAACAGAGTACATCTTCCAATTTTTTTGCTTTTTCGTCCATGTAGATAATGTGAATCTGATCCAGAGGATAGCCTTGCATTATTATAATATAATGACCTTTTACTTTTCGTGTGTAAATCATCCCAACCGGTTCCATTTTTTTCTTTTTTTGTTGATTTCCCACCCAGCTTTATGGATGAACGTATCCTCTCTTCAGGGATATCAGTGTAGGCTCCTCCATCACCTCCATCACTTTCGTTTTGACTATCACTACCACTGGAATTTTTTGTCTTTATCATCTCAATCCGGGTCTTCTTTGCCTTCCTTGCTAACTTGTTCACAATATCCTCCGATACTGAAGCAACTGCAGCAGTATCTTTCCTAGGCCTGGCATCAATTTCCTCGTCTTTTAACTGCTTCCGAAGTGCATCATATGCTTTAATAATTGACCAATATGCTGTTCCTGAGGGGTTTACATATACAGCATCCAGGTAACTTTGATTCCTCCTAGGTTTATAGTCTATCGTCCATCCTGCATCAGTAAGCATTCCCTTAATTCGCTCACGTAATCTTTGCTTCTCTGTTCCACCACCACGCCTTCCTCTTCTTTCCTCTCTCGCACCAGGTTTCACCGGTTCAAGAAAGGTTGATTTTGATTTGGTATTGATCTCCTTTTTGGGTTGACTACACTCTGATTTCCTCCTTTTAGATTTCCTCGACATATCGCTCTCTTCAGACTCTGAATCATTGTCTACATTATTTGATTTCCTAAAGGTTGGTTTTACTAGAACATCCTCACGCTTTTGTGCCTTCCTAGTGTAGAGCGGTCTCTCATATGTATCTGCGTCCTGGTGATTGACTAAAGCAGCAAGGGTGCTAGTCATATTGTTGACCTTCACCTTCAGAACACCGTTTCTCCCTTGCAGCCGAACCCTCATTGGTTCATCAGAATCAGATTCACTACTCGAATCCTCCTCCTGCGAGTCCATACTACCGGTGCCATTTAAAAACGTATCTCTCCTCCTATCAAATACACCGCCCCTGGCTGATCCAGACCTTCCCATACTACTAGTATCAGCCCTTCTGGGTGCAAAAGAGCCATTATCAAAGCGTTTTCTCATCAAATTGGCACTATCAAACCCATCATACTCATCAAACTCAAATACATCTAACTTCTTCATCTTCATCAAACTCTCTGACGCCTCGTTGTTCCTCCTCCTAACATACACATGTCGATCATGCTCAGCCTTGTCCCTCTTCCGAGCAAACTTCTCTTTCGCTGCAAGGGTTTTGGAGTCGACGACGCTTCTACGTGGAGGTGGTGGCTTCATAAACTCATCACTTGATTCGGAATCACTAACAAGCATTCTGGATCTCTTCTTCATCTGCCGAGTTCCAGTAGAAGAAGACACTGTCCTACCAACAACCCCATCCTTCAAGATCCGAGGAGTATTCGAAGCAATACGTGAACGCTCACCAGAAGCACCACCCCGTTCCATAAACGATCACTAAACAAAATCAAAGGACCTTTTTAAAATCCTAATCCCCGTTAAATCCGAGACCAAATCAAATAATGAAATACCTAAATCGATAAAACCGTTACTCGATTAACATAAAAAACGCGCCCTAAATCTCCGGATCCGGGGGTATGAGAATGAGAAACAAAGACGAGCCCCGATCCTATCGAAATTGTTTTTTTTATATTCCAGATATGAAAATGGAAGTTATCGGCGATGAATCTTTTAGGGATCGACGTAATAAGCTTGTAAGCTTGAAGATTCCACTGTCGCCGGTTTCCTCGGCGGCCGACAATGTAACTCCGCCGCTAGAGAGAGGAAGGAGAGAGAAAGAGAGAAAGAGAGAAAGAGAGAGAGGCGCAACGGAGCGGTACAAAAAAAGATGAGGAAACCAAAACGGAACTTTTTTTTTTTCTTTTTCCATCCGGATTTTATTTATAGTTAATCCACCGTTATTGAAATCGCACCCTATACTTGTTGATTTGATCAATTAGACCCCCCTGTAGTTTTGAAATCGATATCTCGATTACGCGATTAGATAACACAAATCGGATTAGTTATGGCTCTTTAACAAAACCCAGGTGCCACGAGTTCGACTATTACAACAGTACTTCCGAATCAGGAAAATAGTTTATCGAAAAAAATAATAAGCTTATGGGCCGAAGAAGTAAAGTGTCAAAGCCCATTAAGCTAGGGGCTTTTATAATTAAGATATCTATCTCTAAAGAACATGGATAAGGGGTGGGCATCTTAACCGAACCAAACCGACCCAACCGAACTGAAACCGACCCAAACCAAACTCAATCCTACACTCAAACCATTTGGTTAAGTTTCTTCTCAACCCAAACGGTTCGGTTTGGTTCGGTTTAAACCCAAACCGAACCGATAACCCAATGTGCTTTTATTAATTAAATAATTAATAATATACATAATTATTGTATAATATGTATTCATAATCTTATTCTTTATGAATTCATTTATGTTAGATTAGATTTAATTATTTTTAAAACTTTGACCCTAGATTTTAAAGAGTAAAATTGTAAAGACTTATAAAGGTTTTTACAAGAAATTATACTTTTTTTTTACTTTCTTACGTTGTTTAGTTTGTTTCATTTTTATTTTTTCCTAATTACTAAACATTTAATATTGATATAGTTATCATTTTTAGGTAAAATTTTCATGGATTCTTTGAATTATTCAACTTACAAAGGAGAATGAATTTTGTTTTGTTACATTAATTGATTTTTAAACCGAATAAAATCAAACCAAACCGAATATAAACCGACCTAAACCCAAACCAAACCAAACTAACAATGGTTGAATACGGTTAGAGTTTTATGAAAACCAAATTAACCAAACCGAATCGAACCCAAACCGAATCCGAACTTAAACCGAAATGCCCACCCTGTCATGTATATATATTTTTATTGATATAACATGTTCATAGCGAAAAGAGCATCAAGATTTAAATCAAACTATATTGATGAAGGTACAATAAAATTTTGATTTCGATACGTTTATCATCCTTTCTCTTTTTTTTTTCCTTTTCCTGAAAGTTTAATGATGTATAATACTGATCTATTTGGAGTCCTTACATTGCGATTTTTCTATGGTTAGAATTTATATCATGTTCGATAGGGTCCGGATGTAGTGTTGTTCGGAATTCTTATTTATTGACATAAGAATTAAAATAAATATAACAATATATGTAAGCATAGATATGTTTGATCAAAGAGATATAAAAATGTGGAAATGATGAAAATTTTCAAATGGTAATCTAACGCCACTGACTCAGAAATTATCATTGTCTCTTGTCACTGCCCGATTTCAAAATTTGAAATGAGAGAGGAGAACCAAAAAAAGAAAGAGAGGACGATGAAATCGAGCTTGGTAGGAGAGGTTTGGTAAAAGATGAAAGAAATGTGTAGTAAGAATACGAAGAAGTAATAAGAGACTTTGGGATGGATGGGGGGGGCTCACGTGAGTTGTTGTTGACATATTGGCGTCAGAGCAACAAAATTATAGTATTACAAAAAGACGTTAAGTCAATTATTACTGTAATAATAATGTCACCACTGTGTTTCTCAATCTATTACTATTACTACTACTCTATATATGTTGTCAATTTCTTCTCAGAAGAATAGAAAATATCATCAGTAATCAGGAATATTTGTCGGTCTTCGTTTCGTTATGAAAAACAAACACAGTCTATTTCCAAGACATTGATTTGTTTGTATGTCGATTACTTTGGTAACGTTAAACTCTGAAATCATGTTTATATACTCTCATTCCTGGTTTTTTTAGGTAAGTTGTTTTAACATCTTAATGTCGCTTCTTTTTGGTTTGTACATCATAATCATAAGAAATGTTATACTGCATATTAATCTTATGAGTTAGATATTGTTATTATGTAGTAACTACTAGTAAGAGAAGAAAGGTTTACGATCGATCAAAACGGTTTTGTCAACTATGCATGCAAATTTATTTGAATTAAAGGTCGTCGTTTAATGATACAATCAAGTTTAAGTTATGATTTAAATATTTTGAGTGTGCTATAAATGAACCAACAAAACATAATCATAGTGACTTTTCATGCGATTAATAATGAAAACTTTGAACTTAACTCAAAGTCGTCTCATTATATACTAATAAAATAAATTCGTCCCGTCCCATAAAATATTTTATTTAGTTTTCTTCCAAACACATCCGTAGATAAGAGACATCAAAGATTAACAGGATTCACTTATAATAAAAAACTAAACAAACACGAAAACAAATTTATGAATTTGTAACTAATTATATTTTTTTATTAGATAGACAGTCTAATTATCCCATTCAACTATTTGTTCACGTGCTTTTTCTTCTTTTCCTCCAGCTTTTTATCTCTGCATGCTTTTGTTTTCTTATTGGTTTTTCAAATTGAAATAAGTATGTTTTGTGTTTTTAGAATTATTTGTTGGAAAAAAAAAAAAATGGGAATATGTGTGTTGTGGAAGCACGGAAGAAAATTGTTCAGAAAATAAAAACTATTGATAGATGGTGCGAATGTGACCAAATTGACATTAGAGCGTTGCCACGATATTACATTTACTTATCCATCATCATTCATACATTTGATGTCAAAAAAAAAAAAAAATCTATCATACCAAAATTGATATCTGGTTAAAGGAGTGTGATATGCTACGATATCATCAATTAGATATATTGTATGTAAAAGTTCTTGTGGCCGATATAGAAAAAGAAAAAAGAAAAAAAAAACACACACACGCACAAGCTGCCAATACATTCTACTTGACGGTACACTGTAATTTGATACGAATATTTGATTCGTTGCTGTTTGGCTGTCAAAAAATGAGTCTTTTGATATGTATATGTCGTTTCCACTTCCTATATAATGAAATCCTTTCTATCTTATCAAATACTATCACTTAACTTTAAAGTTAGACGACGACGTACGTGGTATATTTTTCATTATTCTGTCTCTGGAGAATCGTACGTACATGGGACATGCTATATCCTATTTCACACATTCACAGAATAATTTACACTGGTCTAATGATCGCGCTACCCCTATTCATAAAAACAACAACCAAATTTTCAAACTTAGACTTTCAATTGTCTCTACCTGTTCTACCTAACTAGTTCATTGTCAAATATATATCACAACTTTATCAAAACAAAGTTTTAATGAGATCATATAAATTTGAACGTTTTACTATAGAGCTATATATATATAATACATTTATGGTATCTTCTTAAAAACTAGAGCTTTTGAGATCGAAGGAACAATACGTAATACAGTAAGTTGATTTCTATGGTGTTTAAATTTCAAATCCGATCTAAAGCAAAAGGTTAATCTGTATATATAGTACTACTACAGCCAATGGTATGATCGAGTTGTAAATCTCAAACTATTAACTCACAAATGTACGTTGAAATGTCGTGACTATGGTCGGGTTTCAAATATTATTAGTTTTATTTTTCCTTAAATTATCACAGCTTTTTTTTAAACAAAAAAAAACGTTTACTGGTTTATTTTAATAAGGTATGAAAAATCATAACCAACCCTATTACTAATTGGAGCTTTGCAGCTTACTTTAAAGGTGTTATTAATGAACTTTAATTGGTCCGATGCTTGCCTTTTTGCTTCTTTTGTCGTTGTTTGTTGTACTATTTTTTAGAAGTGGTAAAGCAATCGCATTTAATATCTTTAAGACTACATAATTTAGTCAATTGTAATGTTAAATACTCCGGTCTGGTATTTACTACACCGGGGGCGGGGACAAAAGGGCTGTGAATTAAATCCGATACGTAGCACGAGAGATCATCTGCCCAATCAACCTATTTATTGACCCTTTCATGTTTCCTCTTTCAAAGTCTGTCACGTATATATGTATACAACTTCTGTCTGCATGTGTGTAATTAAGATATACCAAAGGGAAAATATTTTTGTTCTGTTTCTTCCCGTTTTTTAGACAATAAGATGCTTTTGTTTTAAAATTTTAATGACATCTCTATACCATGCTATTTCAACGTAATTTATATTCTTTCGTAGGGGAATAACGTGTATCTGAAACAAAATTAAACGTAAGATTCAATGTTGTTATTTCACACCCAACGAAAAAAAAACGCTTAGTATTATATAAACCACAAGAAACAAATTCGACTAGTCCTGATATGACATGTTTTGTTTTAAAATCCAAGAATAATACGTTTGTTGTAAACTTGAATTAGATGTTTAATTATAAAAATAATACTAGTTTGTTTGTTGTAGTAGACGTCAAATATGAAAGAATATGTTCGTTGTACCAGCAGCAGCAGCAGCTAAATAAATAGCTAATAAAAATCATAATATTCAAAAGAGATAAAAAGAGAGCGAGAGAGAAAGAGATTGATGTGATCAAAATTAGTGCTTTAAAAAACTATTGAAAGTTCAACGAGTTTTAATTATAAAGTCGAATCCTTGTAATAATTTCTGTTCTTCTTAGTATATAGCACTTGACGCCGTTTGACATTTTTTTTTCCTTTTCATTTTATATGTTTATTCACTTATTTTTTATTAAAAAAAAATATTTACGAGAAAATAAGATTTTTAATTAATTAAAAACATCTGATTATGACAAAAAATAAATTTCTTTAATGATAATTTTTTCAAGAGTACCGTGACCTTATTTATTTATAAGTATATCAATAATATTTTCCAACTCTTTATTTGTTTTTTTTTTTGGGTCGGATCATTTACTGTTGAGAAAAGATAAAACTAAACATTGCTAGTTTGATTAATAGTATAAATAAAATAATGTTAGGCATGACGACCTTTTTGACCTGGACATATGTGCTTTGCGTAGTGTTAACGGCGTCAGCTGCCGTTATCTCATTCCCAAAATATATACAAGAGGGGAATCTCTTTCTCTCTCTCTCTGTCTCTCAAGTCTCACCATTGAATTAATCACTTGCCATATTTTTCAAAATCTCTTTTTTCCCTCTCTCTCTCTCTCTCTCTTTCTCTTTCTCTCTTTCTATATATCTCACTTTCTCGCTTGAATAACAAGCTTGGTATATTTGTTACAACGGCCTGATTAAGCAATCTCTTTTGATTTTCTTACACAAATAAAAAGAAGAAACAAAAGGGAAACATCTTTGGCTGTGTTTTGATATTCCGAAAAATGGGGAAAAAAGAGATGAAGGATCATCATCATCATCATTCATCAACTACAGTAGTAGAGAACGACGACAAAGTCGAAGCTGTTCTTCATCTCCTTCGTAAACATTCTCCTCTCACTCTTAAACAGGTTTGGTTTTTTTTTTACACACTAATTAATTAATATATAGAAAAGTAATTAATTTGTTACATGTTTTCAAGAAATAACATGTCGTTGGGAACTTAATTGGGTTGTTAACAAAATATTGCAGGAGAAGTTCTGTAACAGAGCTTGTGTTAGTAGATTCTTGAGAATTAAAGGAGACAATGTCAAGAAAGCAGCTAAACAGTTAAGGTCTTGCCTTTCATGGAGATCTTCTCTTGGCATTGGTACTCTCTCTCTCTCCCCCTCCCTCTATATTTGTTTTTGTATAACAAGTTTTAGACGTATATGTATATGGATAAACGTATATTTGTAGTATTTCCATACGGAACACGCGTACGTTACATCTTTAGAGGTAGTCAGGTAGACAGCTTTATTTTTAAAAAAACGGTCTAAAATTTTTAAAATAATGAAAACGAGAGGATGAAAAACATAAAGTTTAAAGTGAGCAAGCATGTAGTGTGTTGTGTGTGTGTATAGATGAATAGATTTGGTTAGCTAGTAGTAGTGGTTATTGTACTTTCTTTTTTTCTTAGTGTATGTCAGTGTTAGTGTAATTTTAGAAGAAGAAAAAAAAAAAAGACAAACGTTTCGTTGCTTGCTTTTTTTCTCGGGTTTTGATGTGTCCCATGTTTGAACATCGAGCGTTAAAGTGAATATCCACTCATTATGACACCCACTTATTTTTAACCTCTTCTATTTATTTTTTCAAGATTCTGTTTTTCCTTTTTCCTTTTTTCAAAATTTTTTTGTTTTTATCTTTATTAATATAGTATGTAATAATTACAGAGAGCTTGATCGCCGACGAGTTCACGGCGGAGCTTGCTGAAGGGCTTGCCTACGTTGCTGGTCTTGATGACGAGTGCAGACCCGTTTTGGTAACTAGTTAATAATGTTTCTCACTCTTAATATGATTTTCTTATTTATTTCATTTCATAACCGAAAACCTAATTGAACACCTTAATTATTTACCTCTTAGGTTTTCCGCATTAAACAAGATTATCAGAAGCTACATACGCAGAAACAGTAAGTATAAATTATCTATATCATATTAAAAAACATCAAAAGTTGTCACAAACTTAATTTATACTTCCTTTTAATTTTCGTAGGTTGACTCGTTTGGTAGTATTTACATTAGAGGTGGCTATCTCAACCATGTCCAGAAACGTCGAACAATTTGTCATCCTTTTCGATGCTAGTAAGTCCTCTCTCTCTCTTTCGTTTTCCATTCATCATTTTATTATATTAATAGGAAAAAAAGGTTTCAAAATAAAGTGAAATAAAAGATTCAAAAAATGGTAACTATTTGACTTTGTCTTCTTTANTAAAGTCATTAAAATTCTTTCTAAATCCTAAACCAATACCTCCCCCGAATAAGCGTAAATGTGTTTTTTTTTCTTCATAAAACAAAATAAAATACGAGTTGGTAAAAAAAAAAAAAAAATAGGGGACCGGAACATGTCGGTACTCCGGCAGGAAAGTGGGAGAGATAACGATCAGAAAAGGTCCGTAGTGTCCCTGTAGAGTCACGGTCACACACGAATCACACTCTCAATTATTGAGGTTATTTTTGGCATTTACTTATGTTCCAGTTGCAGCAGTACTTGCTTCTCCACTACTCTCTCTGATTAGTACTCTTTAGCTTTTTATTAAATGTTCCTCTTTTGATCCTCTGCTACCCCCTCAGTACTCCATCCTTTTTATCTTTTTTTTTTTGGAAAGCTACAACATTTGTTTTCATATGCATTTTTTCTAAAAATATTGTCAACTGTAGTCTTTTATAACAAACATATTTTATTTATTTGTTACACTCTAACGATTCACTAACGTGTTTCTTTCATGTTTTTTTGAAACCGCAGGCTTCTTCAAATCAGCATCAGCTTTCATGAACATACTTGTGACTACACTCAAAATAGTCGCAGAGTACTATCCTTGTCGTCTTCACAAAACCTTCGTCATCGATCCTCCTTCTCTATTCTCTTACCTTTGGAAGGTACGTAACCTATTCACATTGATACACAATTCGAATTTAATTATGTTTATTAAGTCAAAGTGTGTTAGTTCACCTATCTAAAACGTAACTTTAAGACTTGAGGTGTACTTCGAAAGCGAGATATATATGTTTATCAAGTTTAAGTCAAAGATACTAATCCTCTACGGTCACGTGTAGGGTATACGCACATTCGTGGATCTATCAACGGCCACGATGATAGTATCGATGCAAGATTTCCAAGACTCGTTTGACTACGAGGACTTCTCCTCATCTTACCCATCACGAGTCTCCTCCCTCCGATTCGACACGTCATCTCTCAAATCAACGGATAAGATCGGTTCTTGCGCATCCTCCAGATTCGCTTTCACCGTATCTCGCGACGGTCTCGACACGGTCAAACCCTGGTGCCTCACGTTGACTGACACGTCATCATCAAAACTAGGACACAACACTGGCGCGTACATCTCACCTCTCAACGCGCGTTCTTTCTCATTCGCGTCGCCGGCTGCTAGGAGCGAGCCGTTCGGTGGTCCGAGGAGGAGCTTCTTCGCTTCGACGCCGATGCCAGCTAGGACCACCGATCGTCACTCTATCGGAACACTGCGTGATCCGCGGATACCACGACCGTCGTTCTTCCAGTCTCCGGCGGTTTTCTTCCGGCGAGAATCACACGTCAGCAAAAGTGAGAAGCCTAGAGATACGTTCGTTCAGTTCCTCAAGTTTTATCGTAGACCGTACGATGAGATGACTTATAGGTCAAAGATGAGGCCACCACTCGGTGGACTCGTCTCCATTGTTTCAACTCAGATCAGACGCCGCCACGTGTCTTTATCTCAACGGTTCTAATTCATCAAAACACACTATCCAAATCCACCTATTCAAAAGTAGTATATAACTTTTGCCGTGATTGTTTTTTTTTACTTATTGTTGTTTTCAATCATCTTTATTTTAGTTCTTCAAGTGTATTTTCCTAATAATTTTTATCAATTGTTTATTTATCTATGGCTTGATTTCATTTTTTCAGTTATTATCTAAGTTGTCCAAATAAAAAAATTCGTACCGTTTAAATTTTGAATGATTTGTGTCAAGGTTATTATTGTTATTATTCGAACTTTAAACATTTTATGTAGCTTTGTAATAGATGATGATTTGTATTAATTATTACACATGGGCACATTTCGGGATAAGCATGCCCCCAAAAAAATAAAAGTCTTCGCTTTGGGTAAATCTTAATTTGAAAAGTAAAAAAAAAGAGAAGACAACGTGGTCGTGACGGAGAAAGACTCATTGGGAGAATTCAAATGAGAACATGCGATGTTGCTGTTGTTTCTTTATTTGTTAGAGGAGATTACAAGTACCTCTCTGCTACATGTGACCCCATTATTTCCTAATCATAAAAAATATAAAGCAAACCGTTGACAAAACAGTTGTTGGCGCAATAGAAAGAAGTGGAAATTTTAAAACTTCTTTTAGTAGTTAAAAAAACGAAAAGACAGTGTAAAACAGTCAAACTTTTCTTCATTTGTTTTAGCTATAAGACAAAAAGACATTTCAAGTTTTTAAATGCATTCACTCGCCTACTTCGTTATATATAGTCAGACGTACGTGCTACGTAGTTCAATGGAGGAGGATATGAGAAAGCTTTGGGCTATGTAATTTATAATAGGGATATGAAAACATATATAACCTTTGTCAAAACAGTTTTCGTAATGCGTTCGTTTTGGATATTCCATTTGAGTTTAATTAAACACTAGCAAAAACGACGACATACATAAGGGGTTATAGATTTGACATTACTTTATTCAACTAGTTTACATGATAGGAATATGTGTCAATTCTATAAAATTGGTTGAAAAGGTTAGGGACTTAGGGTGCAGTGGACTTTTGTTCTGTTGTGTAGTGGTTGTGTGTATATGAAGATTGTTGCATTATAATATGTAAGGTCTCTTGTTGTAAGCAAAACTATAGTATTAATCTCAGTAGGAAATACTTTATATATTGCATAGAAATGAGTAAATATGTCTTGGAGCAATTGTCGCCATTGCATCAAGGTTTATACAAAAATCACATTTCTGAAGTGAGATGACGTAACTTGGGTTTAGGCATTTTCTCTTTGGAAGTTTGTTTATGAAATTTATCCAATTACTAGTATTAGTCCCGTGCATATGCACGGAATATTTGTTTGTGATCAAACAATATATAACTACTTACAAATTAATAAAAAAAGTAATATATAATTTTGCTTATAAGATGAGCCTCAAAATTACAGCCTAAAATGTCAATCTGATAGAGTTTTGGACACATATTTAGTTTTGCTAATTATACATCTTACGTTATGAACATGATCGTTACTTTGTATATGCGAAAAAATTAGCAAATATATAAACATTAAGCATTTAAAATTAAGAAATTCTATTTGATGTGGAGATTTAAACATTACAGAGTTGTATTAATATTAGAAAAGCAAAAAAAAAAAAAAAATGAGAAAGGATAACCATAAAAGCATAAACACAGTTGCTGTTGATCTTGAATCACTTTCTTACTTGGGAAAGGGAAGTTTCTTCTTGATCGTTTCTCTGGCACTCCCTTCAACAGGAAACATCATAAAAACTGATGGTTAGATAAATGTGGAGAAATAACAACTCATCAAATTAGTAAGTATGTTGGTGCAATGAATTAGGTTATAATATTTAATTGAATTCAAAAATTGTAGAGATGAAGGTAGTACCGGTATATGAGCCAGTGGCGGAGCAAGAAAAAAATTTTAGAGGAGTCCAAATGATTTTTTTTTTGTAAAAGGATAAAAGAATAAAATTTAGAAGGTTACAATGAAATTTTTTGAAAAAATGGGGGTAATAATGCAATTTTAAAAGGGTCAAAATAGAAATTTAGTTTAAAATATAGTAAAAATGTAAAATTTGTAGGAGTCAAAATCAAAATGAAAAATTTGTAGGAGTCAAATTACAAAATTTAAAGCAGTCATATTTAATTTATAACTAAAAAACATTAAAAGAAAAATTAGTGGGGTCAGCTGACCCCAATAGTCTCTACTCGCCCCTGATAAGAGCCATCTTCGTATAATTTTCTGGAATATCTCTTTAAAAACAAAATTAATTGTTTTTGTATCTCAATTCATTTCCTCATCAACAATTGGATGGAATATATAAAAATCATAATGAATATAAGTTTAAGAGATATATGAATAAGAACAAAAGTTTAAACATTATCTGTCTGAGAATTGTAACTGTAACTTATATGAGCAATCAAGAAAAAAATAAGAATGGAGAGGAGAGGATTACAGAGGAGATGTAATTTAGATGAGCAAAAAAAAACGATAGAAAAGAGAGGAATACAGATAAAAGAGACAGAATTAGGATTTAAATAGATGAGGAATCGGTTGTAAAATCACCTAGAACGTGGAGGTAAGGTGGGGAAAAATACAACGTTTGAATTATTTACAGTTTATCAAAATTCCAGGAGCGCTTAATGGAAGTAGAGGTGTTACGTGTTAGTAGGAGAAAGTCACGAATAAGAGGAACAAACAAAGATAGTAGTTCTAGGGTTTACAAATAATTGTTATGGATTTGGGCTTTTATTTATAGCCCAAAAATTTGTAAATATCACTTTTAATTTAGTTCAGTTTCTTTTACTTTTTTTTTGGTTTTTTTTGCTCGGCATTCTTTTGTTTTTTCAGTTGTGGGATAAATGTTTTTTTTATTTAAATTAGAAAAAAAAATTAAAAGCTGATGTGGCAAGATTTAATTGGTTATGTAACTTATGATTTTTCACGAGATTTTAAATGATTTTAATGATTTTAGGGAAGTTGATATGATTTTTTGTAAAATTCTTTCAAATCCCACCTAAAACCATGGGATTTGGATTTCTGTATTTTTAACTAAACAAATCCTCTCAAATCTTCTAGAATTTCTAAAAATCATTAAAATCCAAATCCACAAACTATTTTAAATAACAGTGGATTTTAAATTAAAGTTTTAAATCATCAGTTTAATAACAGTAGATTTTAAAGAAGATTTTTAAATCATCAGTTCAATAACAGTGGATTTTAATAAACTTATTAAAATCCATGATTGAATAACAGAAGATTTGTAAAATTTATCTAAATCACTTAAAATGTCAAGTTGAATACACCCCCCTTAATTTAGTTCAGTTTCTTTTTTTTTTTGGTTTTTTTTTTTGCTCGGCATTCTTTTGTTTTTTTCAGTTGTGAGATAATTGTTTTTTTTGTTTAAATTAGAAGAAAAAAAATTAAAAGCTGTTGTGGCAAGATTTAATTGGTCAGGTGATTTGTGTTTTATATTATAAAGAATACTTAAATTTTTTCAAAAAAGTTATATTAAATTGGCCTTTTCTTTGCATAATTTTCGGAGTCTTTTATTTATTTTGTTTGAACTGTTGAGATTTGTGTCTTCTTGCATGGGAAAAATACTTTAAAGACAGACGAACAGTTTATTTAAGTCTCTCTCGACTTTTATTCCTTGTCAGTTTCTGCAGTAATGAGTTCTCATTTGTCCCTTTCGTTTGTTATTTTTTTGGGGGTAAGCTCCAAAACTGATTTCGTCTTTTAAACCAAACCGTACTCTATATTTTTGAAGTTAATTTATGTACAGGATTTAGCTTTTGGGACAAACCCTTAATTTTTGTTTTCTGTCATACATTACATATCATTAATATATCATTGGTCAACCGTTGATTCTTCCAATGACCGTGTCTACGAGATAGAATTGTTGGGTTTTGGATCTTAAATGAACCAGAGGGTTAGAGATTAGGCAGATTTTACATAACGCTACCTTTACAACAATAAACGGTCTAATACTATTTCCTAAAACACCTACGCAAGCAAGAACAAAAGAAAACCTTAATCTTGTTCACTCTCTGGTGAAGTTTCTACATTTGTATACTCCTCAAACTCTTCTCTGTAAGCACAAAAAGATACTTGAAGAATCCTCAAAAAGTAAAAACTATATAACCAAATTTAAACCACCAAGGATTCCTGATTTAAGTTTGGTAAAAAAATGAAATGCTACATGTATATTCAATCAGAGTATACCACTTGCTACATTCCAAAAGTTGTCATGATTTCGAGAACAATTGCGATTTGATTTATGGGGGTGAAGGTACTTGTTCGTGAGGTGGAGGTTGAACGTGGCGAACATGTACGTAGTGGTTGGAGAACGCGGCGATACGGACTATGAGGAATTGATCTCCGGCACACACAAGACTGTGATCGTCAAGGGGCTCTGATGCTCTGACATCGTTCCATCGGAGAGTCCTTATATCGGTACTATCAAGGCTGAATCACCGGTTAAGGACATAACCGACATATTTAAGCAGCTCTCCAAAGCCAGCGCTTGATTCAATTGGCCGGTTCGAACCCAAGAAATAAGAAATAGAGGTAGTTGGGAAAAACAAAAAATAGAAGAACAAGCCTAATTTAGAAAGATTTGTGAAATTTTAAAATTAAACTTTTACCATCCAAAATTTTGAAAAATCGTAACCGTAAAATTCTTTACCATCGTAGGATAGGAGTAATAATAACTTTCTTCCATTAAACTCAATGAATTAATAAGATTTTATAAATAGGAAATAAAATTAAAAAATCTACATCTCGCCGGCGCCGGTGAGAAAGACTCCAATTAAGGAGAGACGAGAGTTTACACACAGACTAATTTACAAACAAATTCTCATCAATACTCACTGGAGAAGATCTCTTCTTCTTCTTCTTCCTGATTTCAAACGCGATGCGAAGGTAGATAGATCGTACCAACATCTTTTCTGAATTTGTTTCAATTCAGTAGATATGATTCGGTTGGATCGGTGTTGATTTTTCGAGTGATGTTGTCAGGTTAGGGCACCACAGGCTCCATGGGAAAACGGGAGGAGTTGGAACAAAGGGGATGGTTGCGAAACTGTCTATCGGAGTCATTGTTCTACTGATCTGTACGCCGTCGCTGCTTTTCTCGGCTAACATCGGTAGCAATCCCGAGCCGACCCGTCCATCTAAGGTTAGTTCACTTTTCGTATGTACTATGGAGTAGTGTGACTTGTAGCTGAATAATGTAGTATCTGTATGTGATAATCTTAGTGATTCTTTGTTGATCTAAAGACTTTGATGGATTCTATATGGTTATCTCCGTGTTCGATGTAATGGTGGTTTGAATCAGCAACGTAGTGCGGTAGGTGTTTCTTTTTTTTTTTTTTTTTTCTGGGATCAAAGTCGTCTATTGCACTTTTGTTCTTTCCTTTTTACACTCCAAGAGTCCTGTTTGGGTCACTTCACCATAGATTTGAGCTATCTTAAACCCTCCAATACGAATCTGGTTAATTTGGCATATTTTGACTTCTGGATATTGCAGATTTATGTGAATGCAGTACTAGCTGCCCGAATTAGATGCAAACTCGTTTTGGCATGATGACAGGTATTTTGATTCCTTCACATCTCTCTTGCAAAGAGAAGTTAGATTCCCCTTACTACTACTACAACATAGCATTAATTTTAGAAAGTAAGATATCTTTTTTGGTAAAATACAAAGTTGATGATTACTAGTTAAAAGTGTAAAGGTAATGCAATTTCTCATTCCAAATTCCAAGTATCATCAGACAAGTTCTAAGCGGACTTCTTCGCCTAGTGTAAATGTTCTCATTAGAGCAAATGCCATTACATGATTTGTTTAAGTATGTCTTTATCCTCTACTATATCATTGTTTTATTCTCAGTGGTTTTCAAGGTATCTATGACTTTGAACACTTTATTGAGACACTGAAGTATGATGTTAAGATTGTGGGAAAGATCCCCGATGCTCACAAAAATGGGAAAACCAAGAAGATAAAAGCCTTTCAGGTACAAGCATAAAGAGATGTCTGGTTTTCCACATAAGCTTGAATTCTGAAAGCATAGGTTAAATTTTCTGTGATCCTTATTATTTATCTCTTATCAGATTCGTCCTCCTCGAGATGCTCCTATTGACTGGTACCTGACAACTGCTTTAAAGGCAATGAAGGAACATAGTGCTATCTATCTTACCCCTTTTTCACATCGTTTAGCGGAGGAAATTGACAATCCTGAATATCAACGGTGAAGGTGCAGAGTGAACTACCATGCTTTGAGATTCAAGCCACACATCATGAAGTTGAGCGAATCTATTGTTGACAAACTCCGGTCACAAGGCCACTTCATGTCGATCCATCTTCGTTTTGAAATGGATATGTTGGCATTTGCAGGGTATGGCTCTTTTGCAACTTTCTCTTTCCAACCATCAGCTGTAGTTTCATTTCTATCAAAATACTTTATACAGAAAAGTTAGTTTACTAGAGTCTGATTCTATTTAAATTGTCTTGCAAAGAAATTAATTGCCTCTGTATCATCTGATAAACAGAACAATGGTTAATTTGTCTATTTGTCCGCAGGTGCTTTGACATATTTAACCCGGAGGAACAGAAAATACTTAGGAAGTATCGTAAAAAATTTTTTGCAGAGAAAAGGCTTATTTACAACGAAAGGAGAGCTATCGGGAAGTGTCCACTGACCCCTGAGGAGGTAGTTCCTTTACTTCTTTTATCAGCATCATTTTCATGTTGAGTATATCCACAAGACAGAAAACATAATTTGCAGCTACTGTGGCACTGTTGTAGGCTTTAGAAATGTGATATGACATTTTGGTGTGATCCGTGTGGTGCAGGTAGGTCTTTTATATTAAGAGCAATGAGATTCGACAACTCCACAAGGATATACCTAGCAGCCGGTGAACTTTTTGGCAGGGAACGGTTCATGAAACCGTTTCGAACTTTATTCCCACGGCTCGACAACCATAGCTCGGTAGACCCCTCTGAAGAGCTGTCAGCAAACTCACAGTGATGAATAGGATCAGCGGTGGATTACATGGTTTGTCTCCTTTCCGACATTTTTATGCCAACATATGATGGACCGAGCAATTTCGCCAACAATCTCTTAGGGCATCGCCTTTACTACGGTTTCCGTACCACAATCAGACCGGATAGGAAAGCTTTGGCTCCAATTTTCATATCTAGAGAAAAGGGCAGAACTGCTGGATTCGAAGAAGCAGTGAGACGAGTAATGGAGGGCCTCACAGACGTGTATCTCCTGAATCGTTTTATACAAATTCATGGCCTGAATGTTTCTGTCAGATGAATCCGAAGAAGTCTAGTGATAAATGCCCGCCGGATAATGTTATGGAGATTCTTGACAGCCGATTAGAGAGCGTCAGAGTCCAGATTCAACGTCTCAGACGAATTCCACGGCCACTGGATTATGGAACGGTGAGGATCTTAACTGTAAAAGCCTTTGAAACATTTTATACCAAAACTTGTTTCAAACAAACAAGAGCAGAAGAAGAAGAAGAAGAGAGAGATTTCTTGATATTGTTCATACAACAATTCAGGTAGCTGAACATCTCTCTGTGTCAAACAATTTATTTTATGAAGCATATAGATTTGAATCTTCTTCCAAAATTTTTAACAAAATCTAAGAGAACTGATTAGATTCCACTATAGTTAGTTTCTCCAAACAAAGTTAAAAGAAGATAAAATAACGAGAAAGCCATATATCAAACTTTTAAATCAGTTATATCGGCGCGTTTAACCAAAAAACCCATTACATAATGCATTACTATCGCAAAAAGAGTGATTGAAAGCCAGAAACACAGCAAAACGCAAAAAGCAAATAACTACGTTTTGGAGTTATATTCAACTGGCGAGACAAAGCTGGGGAATGGAATATTTGATTAAACTTACTAAATCATATAAGAGAAGAAATAAGTAATCAGAGTTCTAATAAACCCTTTTAAAGGGAATTGAAAAAGCTTTCATTTTCTGCAAAATTCAGACATCCATGAGCTGATGATGATGAATTCTTTTGCTTGCTACTTAGTGTTGTGTGTTGGGACGCTAAGATAGAACTTAGTGTTCTTGAAGTTATCAAGTAAGGGGTTATATCCGTCCTTTGTTCTCGTATTTGAAGGTAAACCGAAGTCATCCATGAATGCTGATGTATCGAGCTACAACCAAAAAAGAGAATCATGACCTTCGTTGAAACCAATGGGGCTCTTTCACCAGGAACTTTCACATCGGGCAAGAAGCTAAAGTCCGAAGCAATTAGGGACATCTTTGGCAGCTTTGCATGTAAAACCTCTAGCAGTTTCATGAAAATTTCAAAAAAATTAAGAACAGAGCAACACAATAATATAATTGGGATCTAGAATATTTTGCCTAATTGGAAGTTTTTATTTTTAATGAAGTCTCGTTTACTTTAATCATTTAATGTTTAATGATGCAGGAATAATTAAACACAATTATTAAATCGAATAGCTTCTTAAACATTAAAATAGCTTCTTAAAGTAAAACATTACATTTTCATAATAATCCCTAGACCTAAACCGGCGACTAAACCGGACTTCCATTATCTCCGGTGGTCATCGAGACAGCATCGACACCGCTTCTCATCGTGGTACCATCCTCCTCCCTGCCCAGCTGAGCACTCGGTTAAAGATCCAAGCCAAAGTAAGCCCAACAGCGATGACCGTTGTCCCTAGAGCCAGTCGTCCCCACCAAGTTTCGTTCCAATCCTCCTTTGGCTCACCAGAAAAAATCTGATTTCCCACATTAATAGAAGAAGCAGGTGGAAGTGATACACCCTCCACAATAAATGCCGGTGGTGGTGGTGGTCCTTCCACCGGTGCCGGTGGTGGTGGAGGGAAATTCGTAGTCGCCGTTGTCACCGCAACTGCAAGCTGCATCAGAATCATCACACCACGCAACATTTTCTTCGTTGTTTTTTTTTTCGTCTTCTCGTTTTTCTTTTCGTCTAAGTTTACTATAGATCTACTTTTATATTCAATGTGAATAATGATGTAAGAATAATATTACATCATTCTTCATGCATCCCTGCATCGTACACTAATCATATAATGATGACACTCTTTTTTTTTTTCTCTCTTTTTTAGTTAAGTAATTAAAATACATTCTTTTCATGATGTATTTTTATTAATAATATTTGTTGTTTCCTTAAATTAAATTTGACACTTAATTTTTACCACAGGGATGAATCTGGACATGTTAATTAGGGCCAAAACTCGTGGACTAGGCCGAACTGTCCCTGAAAAATACTGGTTTTGAAC
The DNA here is from genome assembly GCF_000633955.1 of Camelina sativa. Taxonomy (NCBI): domain Eukaryota; kingdom Viridiplantae; phylum Streptophyta; class Magnoliopsida; order Brassicales; family Brassicaceae; genus Camelina; species Camelina sativa. The sequence continues at coordinate 2,097,100 of NC_025701.1, read as the reverse complement.
TTAAATATATGTATCTAGTAGGCTTTGACATAAAAACTGTACCCGAATACCTAACTCGGAACCTGACTCGAAAAATAGTGTTTGCGTAAGGTAAATGTTTACCAATAAAACCCTATTAGATTCTATTTTTCAATACCGTGGATTCGGATTAGGGTTGGTAATACTCGATACCCGTTCGGGTACCCATCAAACCCAAATATATAAAAATATCTAAAATTATTTATAATATTTATCATTAATATAATTCAATTATCTAAAAATATAATTATAATTTAAAATATTTCAATTAGTTCTATATCTAATTTTAAATATTTCAATTAGTTTTATACCTAAATGTCAAAAATAATCAAAATATCTAAAATTATTTGTTAATTAAATCAAAATTTAGCTACATTTAATTTTAAAGATATTTTTTCATGTACGAGTAGTTCGATTGGCACCCCTATATTAATTTATGCGTATATGATAAAATCATAACAGATTAGCGATATTTTCTTACTTTGACGAAATAATTTAAATTTCATCTCTGCATCGTACCCTGAAGATGATGATTTTTTTTTTAATTGGCTAACTAAAGCAATACATTTTAAGCGTATATGATAAAATTATAACAGATAAGCGACTTATTTTGTGTGTTGGTCGTTAATATACATTTAGGCGCGTTACCATAATGATTTGTTTTCACTTTTGTTATATATGTGTACCTTAAATCTTTTAGAGTGTTAGATACACCAACGTCTTTTTTAAGAGTCGGGTCAACAACATCAAATAAATAACAAACCAAAAAAAGAGAGGAATCAGAGAAATTATTATCGAATATAGTCTCTATATTATTGATTCTTTACAATTTTATCCCTTTCTTTTTATTGATTCTAATTACCCCTATAATCCATAGTAGTATTTCTTATCGTTGAAAGAAAGAGTTAAGTGTAATAATTAGAAAACCTATTGATAGAACTGTGTTCATAAACACAAAAGGATAATTAAGGATCGTTTTAGCAACAACAAATTATAAAACGATCAACAAGCATATCTCATAGCGATCGCCATCACCAAGCATGCAAGCTTGCGCATCCTCCAGGTTCGCTTTCACCGTATCTCGCGACGGTCTCGACACGGTCAAACCCTGGTGCCTCACGTTGACCGACACGTCATCGTCAAAACTAGGACACAACACGGGCACGTACAGAGCAATGGTTTCTTGTTGTAAGCAAAACTATAGTATTCAGTAGGGAAATACTTTATATATTTATTGGAGCAGTTGTCGCCATTGCATCAAGGTTTATACAAAAATCTCATTTCTGAAGTGAGATGACGTAACTTGGCCACTTGGGTTTAAGCATTTTCTCTTTTGGAAGTTTGTTTATGAAATTAATGCAAGTATACTTAATTTTTTTTACAAAAAAGTTATACTATTAAATTGGCTTTTTCTTTGCATAATTTTCGGAGTCTTTTATTTATTTTGTTTGAACTGTTGAGATTTGTGTCTTCTTGCATGGGAAAAATACTTTAAAGACAGACGAACAGTTTATTTAAGTCTCTCTCGACTTTTATTCTTTGTCAGTTTCTGCAGTAATGAGTTCTCATTTGTCCCTTTCGTTTGTTTTTCGTTTGCGTTAAGCTCCAAAGTTGATTTCGTCTTTTAAACTGAACCATGCTCTATAGTATTTTTGAAGTTAATTTATACAGGATTTAGCTTTTGGTACAAACCCTTTTTTTTTCTCTCATACATTACAGTATCTTTAATATATCATTGGTCAAACGAACGTATAATTGTTGGGTTTTGGATCTTAAATGAACTGGAAACTTGGATTGCAAGTATACCTTAAGAACATTAAATGATGATTTTTCTGGAGCCCCTACGTTTCTTCTCTGTGCAAGTATACCTTAAAGAGGAACTTTTATACATCCATGGATAATATTTTGTGAAGATAACTAGAAATTGTGAGTCCATAACCTTTGACGGGAGGTACTAGTGTGAAATACTAATTAAAACTTCCTTTCAACCTTTAATATGTTTTCTTCTCTGTGGACACGTATCTTCTGTTCTCAGATAAGAAGAAACACAATCGTATGGTTTCTATGAAAGAAAAAAAAAGAAAGAAACCGAAGTTAATTAGAAAAGATAGATAAAAAGTTATGGACTACTTAGATCCCTTTGAGCTCAGCGACGACTTGTTAGTCAAAGCATCTAGTTCTTCTTCTTGTTGCTTCTTGAGGTATCTCTGTGCAGTTGAAGTCACAATCTGGCCGAAGAAATTCAAAAGCATCAGCCACACAACTCCATTCCACACCGATGCAAAAGAAAGATCCCATTTTTTGACCTGAACCAAGAAAACAATCATCCGAAATCATCAAAACTTTTCAGAACAATGCAAAACGGTAATGGCCCAAGTAAAAGTGAAACTAAAAAATATGTTTACATTGATATCAGAAGTTACTGGAGGCGAAGCAACCAAGTACTTGTCTTTCATTAAGCGGAGTTTCGCTGCGAGCTCAGGCAATGCAGAAGCAAAACCGGGCACAAAGCTCAGAATATATATCAGCTCATTCTCTACCCAGTCAAGAAGTTGATTATTACAGACAGATATGATGAATACCGTCTGCAAAAGAAACAATATTGACTCTTGAGATCAAACTTGAAGGATGAGAACGAAAGTGAATAAAAACAGTATGCAAATGCTCACAAAACCTGTATATGCGTCTTGATGATTGCCTTTCCAATCAATGTTGCAAGGAAAAACTCCCAAAAGGGTTTGTCGAATTGTCCACACATGATTCCAGCAAGGTCGAATAATGGGTTAGGAACCTGAAATGTAAGGCATAAAATGTAAATGTTATAAGGGACCAGAGAGAGAGATGCACAAAAGGTCTCCGCAAGAAGCATTGGATTTTTTCAGCAGACTCATCTAAAACGTACCGAAGCAAGAATCAGAATTGTGAAGAAGTTGAGGTACTGTGAATGTGACAATAGCCAGCCTTTGATCTGATTTACGCGTTTAGCAATGAATCCGTTATCATCACCAGAACATGTCTCCAATTCTTCCATTTTGCCACCGGAAAGACTTGCTGTATAGAGTCAGAGCATTAGTAATCAAGTATTCGTCAACTGTTTGCATCTCTTGTTCATGTATCAGACTTTTAACTCGACACCTCTAAAACCCTTTCATTTAATCCCATTTAGATAAAGCTCAAGAAGCTTCTGAAACTGGGCCTCCAAGTAGATAAGTTAACACTAAACCACAACAATTGAGTTGTCAATAAGAAGGTTGGAAGTGTGAATTTTCACCTGCCCTGGAGATAAAGTAAGGAGGAAGTTCTCCCAACGCTGTTCCTAGACCCCAGAGTATGGCTTCTATTTGAATCTGAGGCAGTATGCTGCTAAGAGGAACTCCTGAAGAAAAGACTGGGGAGCCAAACTCGTGGCAAGGTTTGTCAAGCCATGAAGGACTTCTCTTCAATTGAATTGTGTCATATATAGCACTTTTTAAATCAACTCGTCCACACTGCATTGCTTTTATAGTAAACAAAGCAATATGGGGACCCAAATAAAGAACAAATGTATGCAAACCAGATCCTGAAATCATCAAAAAATGAGAAAAGAGAAGTATGTTAGGTCTTTGATGGAAACATCATTCTATCAGTGTTTCTTTCTTAGACAGAAGATGGACACAAACTATCAAAAAGATGACTGCGAGGGAGTAAAAAATATTCTTACCAAGACCAATAGATGAAGCAACACCTAAAAAAATCCACCATAGTCCAAACCTGATGTACTCAGACATTTCTTCAAGGTGCTGCAGGTAGGGAAAATTATGAGATATTACCATTTTCTTCATGCAAGTAAACAAAAGAAGCTGATAAACTAAGAATGAAACAGATATATTGACCATCACTCAGTAGCAGTAGATATAAGCGGCAGTTTTAGGAAGCTTTTGGAAATTTATTAAACAGACTCGCTTGTCACAAAGCAAAGGAAGATCTCACGAGCCACATTTATCTCATCACTTCCTTGTCACTTATTTACTAGTTAAAGCTACAGAGAGAGAGGCAGTCTCAATCTCAATCTGTTTACCTTGACGTGAGGGCCATCTAGGGTCACAAGCAGAGCTGCAAAGGCCACAAAAACGCTACTAAAAAGCATAAGCCAGCCAACATTTGCAAGAAGGTAGGAGGTTGATCTTCTAATATATAGCAAAACAGCAACAAGAAAGAATGTCAAGGTTTTGAATGGCTGTGAAGTCAATGTCAGTTTCTCAAGATCCTGTTGATGCTTTTCACGCAAACCTGCAACAAACCCCAATAGAGCTAGCTATTAGTCTCATAGTAACACTCAGATTCTAAGAAAATTAACAAAACACGAGTTTTGCTCATGAATCAATCAAAGACCGATAATTTATATTATAATCATATCAATAGGGTAATCATCTAAGAGAAGCGTACACAAAAGGCACAATGTATGCATCGATTAGAGACGTTTCAATATCGCAATTACAAACCCTAAAGTTTCAAAATTTAGAAGAAGAGGCACGCACCTGAGATCTCAGGAACTTTGGAAAGGGTACGTTTTTCAGAACCCATCTTCCTTTCGCATGCTAGGGAATTAAGAAAAAAAACCCGATGTAATGTGAATTTTCAGGTGCAACTTGGTCGATCGAGTGAAGAAATTGGTGTCTGATGATTAAGATGTGTCTGTCCGAACAAGAGAGAGAGATAATCAGATTGGTGAGGAGGAGATGAGCATTGGGTCTGAAGATTTTGGATGGATTGGGAATGGATCCATCAATGTCGATCTCATAAAAGTTTCTCTTCTTCTCCTATGTTTAAGGTATGCGACCAAACCAAAAAAAAAATCAGGTTCCCGTTTTGTTGGGTGTGATGATGATGATGTGTCGCACTCTCTTGGTTCCCGAGTGGGGGAATTTATCTGGTTTATGTTTCGGTTTACCGGTTATTTTATTAACCGATTTCTTAACCAAGCACGCTTCTGTTCTGTTGTTGTTGTCTTACTTAAATGATAAATGGGCCAAAGCTTAAGGCCCAGTGTGATAATTATTAATTAGTATTTTTTATATTCTTATCTTCTTATCTCAGTCAACCCTTAATTCTTTTTTTTTTTTGAAGTCATTAAAAACGTTTTTGGCAGTGAAACAAACAAACACTTTGCGGAGGAGTCTTGTCTTGTCTCTTCCAGAGATAAGCATCGCAGAATTAGATTTCTCTCATCGTGTCCTAAGAGAGCTGCTGAACAATGGAGGTCGAATTCAAAGCACTGCTCGATGATCTTGATGTCCTCGAGAAATCTCTCTCGGATCCGGCTCCGATTCACAAGGTATTGTTTTCGGGTTTTTATTTGATTAAAATCTTGTGAAATTTTAGACTCAAAATTCTCGAATTCATGGATCTTATAATTCGAAAGGACTGAATTTTCACATGCATTGGTGTTTTATGAGTTATCTTTGTATTGATCTGGCTCTTGGGAATCTCCGAATCGCATGATTATAATTTCGCTGATCCTTCCTTGCTCTGCCTATTTTGTTAAATGTCAAAGCTTTAGTCTTTGTTGCATTGCTTATGAATCACTTACCAATATTTGTGTTATTTGGATTTGCAGCTCCGATCCCATGTTGAAAATCTAGCTACTCTGTCTAAATGTAATCCTCAAAGGCGTTCCAAAGTCAAGGTCTTTCATTATTATTCCTATACTCACTAATTCTTCTGGTTCAGTACAATGTTTCTGATTTCAAGGGGGAAAACCTCTGTTTGCAGGAATTAAGCTCGGAGGTGGTAGATAGTAATCCTTACAGTAGGCTTATGGCACTTCAGCGGATGGGTATTGTGGAAAACTATGAGAGAATTAGAGAGTTTTCTGTCGCCATTGTTGTCTGTGTTTCTCTCCCTTTTTTTTTTGTCTTTCTCTTCTTCTGCTATGCTACAACTAAGTTTGTGCGTTCATTAATATAGATACATGGATTTTTTTCCTTGACAGGGAATTGGTGGTGTAGGAAGTGTTGCGGCTGAGATGCTTACCAGATGTGGTATTGGTCGTCTTTTGTTGTATGACTATGACACCGTCGAACTAGCTAACATGAACAGACTCTTTTTTCGACCTGATCAGGTACTCTTTTCTCATTGAGTTTTCAGTTACCTCTTTTCGTTCCAGTTAGTATTGCTTCTGATCTTTTGGACTAATTCTGACTGTGTAGGTTGGTATGACAAAGACTGATGCTGCTGTCCAGACCCTTGCAGAAATAAATCCTGACGTTGTACTTGAGGTATGTTTTTTACTTGATGAGGTTAAACGCATTTGGTACTAGTTTAATGACCATCTACATCATAGTTACTGGGAACTAATCAAATGGGAGGCTCGATTTAGAGTCATTACGTATTTAGTGGGAGTTCTATGTTGTATGATGTATGTATGTATCCTTAGGCTTTTTCTAGGTAATTTACTGCGGAAAATTGTTAGTTTTATTACTTTATACCTACAGGATTCTTGAGTCATTAATTTATGCTATTTCTGTTTTTCTTCTTGTAGAGTTTCACAATGAACATAACAACTGTGCAAGGCTTTGAAACCTTCACGTCGAGCTTGACGAACAAGTCATTTTGTCCTAGCAAGGAGGGCAGCGGTGTGGATCTTGTTTTGAGTTGTGTCGATAACTATGAAGCAAGGATGGCTGTTAACCAGGTAGCTGTTACTTCTATTTTCGAAAAAGGCCTTTTTGTTACAAATTCGACATAGTTCTTACTTCACCATCGAGCATTTTGATTTTACATTCTACATGATTCAATTATTTATGAATGAAAATTGTATAAAAAGTTCTAGATTGTTTCTGATTTAGGTTTATTCTTTTGATGTATAGGCTTGCAATGAGTTACGTCAAACATGGATGGAGTCAGGTAAAATAGTAGAAAGCTAATAATTATATGTAGTTCTTATTTTCATTTGTCTTTTGGCTGACAAAGAAGGTGATATTTTGTGCAGGTGTATCCGAAGATGCTGTTTCAGGTCACATACAGCTCTTGGTTCCCGGAGAAACTGCTTGTTTTGCTTGTGCACCTCCCCTGGTATGTTTAATGTTTTTCCTTCTTATATCACTCTTACAACTCTAACCTATCATACCCTGCCTTAATGCTTGAGGATTGTATCAGTAGAATATGGGTGAATTTAAGGATTCTGTGATCAAGGGTATTATTGTTAATACTACATTTGCATTTCCTCTAAACAATCTCTTAATTATTTTCTGTGGTAGGTCGTGGCATCTGGAATTGATGAACGGACACTTAAGCGGGAAGGGGTCTGTGCTGCATCTCTGCCAACTACTATGGTAATTTTATACCACCTGATAATACGGTTGAACAAAATTTAGCTATGTTGAGTATTTATCACATTTGTTACTAATGCCTTTGTTTATTTAAGCCTACTTTATGTTCTAAGACTCTTGTTTGATTGTCAATTCAGGGTGTTGTTGCGGGACTTTTGGTTCAAAACTCTCTCAAGTTCTTACTAAATTTTGGTGAAGTTTCTCCATACTTGGTAAGAGGCTTTGCTTCATCTTATGTCTATCACAGAATCATTTATTATTTGAATCAGTTAAAAGTTACTAATTTATGCCTGTTACTGGAACCCACAGGGTTACAATTCACTGAAGGATTTTTTCCCAACCATGAAAATGAGACCAAATCCACAATGCTCAAATGTAGCTTGTCTAGAGCGGCAGGTAAATTGAGTAAATGCAACTACAAAACTATCTCAACTCGTCTTTGTTACCATCCATGTTCTGGTGAAATGACATGAATGAAATCCCAAAATGCAGAAAGAATACATGCTAGCGAAACCAGAAAGGGACGCTGCTGCTAAAGCTAAGATGGAAGCCGATGCATCCATAGCTATCGATGAAGGTCCACTCCATGATGATAATGAGTGGAACATAAGGTAACAACTCAGTGAATTAGTTAGTTAAAAAATCAAAATTTGCAACAAGAAATCTGATGTGTATCTCATGTCTTTTTTATAAGTGTTGTGGACGATGAAAATGAGAAGGATGCTACAAAAGCTGCCTCAAGTTCAGGTAAATTCAACTTGGGGACTCTAATGTGAAAATGAATCAAATGAAAGTCTTCTTCTTCTTCTTCTGCTGACGGTTATCTAAATTGATTTTGTGTTATGTTAGGTATAGATACATTGCCTGAAGGGCTTACTCGGGAGCTTCCAGATGCAGATGAGTATGAGAAAGAAATAGCCATAGCCTCAGGGTCAGGAGAAACAGAGGAGGAAGATGACCTTGAAGATCTGAAGAAACAGCTCGAAGCTCTTAATGCTGCTTGAGTCTTGTTTGTAGAGGAGGGAGAGAAATAGTTGTTTAGCAAAATATATACTTGGAAAGAGGCTGCAAACGCAATTGTGGAAGCAAAGAAAAGAGTGTTAAATCGGATCTCATGGTCATATTAACTTTTTGGATGATCATTTCTCCCTTTTATTTTTATTGGTTGTCAAAGAAGACTTGTACAATTTTGCAGATGTTACATCATGATTTTGATTTGTAATCGTAGACTGAGGCTTCAATGACGTTTCCTCTCAAAAAATTCAACAAAACCAGGTCTCGACCGTGTGAGACGTGTCGACATATATCCTAAACAAGCTTTTCGTCTGGAATGATCCAAACTGCTTTACAGAAATAAATTGTATTTGCTTAAAAAGAAACTTTGATAAATGACTCATTAGAATGTTATAAAATACTTTATAATAATTTGGAATATATTCTGGGGACGTAATCATTAATGTTTTTAATTTTAATCCTCCACGCGGTCTTTTATAAACCGACCTTCTTTATCGCTCTCTCTATATATTTTTACATTGACACGCATTTGCACAAATATATTCAAAGAGTAAAATCATTCCTGATCAATACAAAGCACAGCCATACCCAACATCTTTTACCTTATATCAAAGTTCTTTTCACTAATCGTTCCAAGATGAGTCAATACGATCACAACCAATCTGCAGGTAAGAAGAAATATAGATTCCTCTGTTTTTTTCTTTTCTTGTCTTGAATCATTTTCGTTATTTGTAAACTCTATTTGTATTTTATCAAACGTAGGAGCTAACCCACCGCCACCGGTTTCAACTGCACCACCACCGATTGGTTACCCGACCAACGACCCGAGTCATGGTTCGGCGGCTCCGGCTAAAGTGGAAACAAAGTCTAAGGGTGACGGTTTCTTTAAAGGCTGGTAAGTCGTTATCATGAAATTAATTATACGCAACTTTATATTCTTCAACATGATTATCCTTAATCGGTCGATATATTAAACTCCAAATATATAGTAGCTTATTTCTTTTTTCTAACTTTTGGAATTTTTTGTTTTGTAGTCTTGCAGCCATGTGTTGCTGTTGTGCCCTTGACATCTGCTTCTGAGCTATTATTTGGAATTTCTTTTTATTACGACGAGTTCTGAACTTGTGTGTGTGGATCTGATGTGAATTATTCTCTCTAGTGTTATTGTATAAATTTCGCTATTATTTGTTTATTATTTTTCTTGTAATACTCTCTGGGTTCGAACATATTATCACGGTTTGTATATATTTGGATCTCTAGTATACAACTTGCTCTTGGATTTGTATTAATTGCTCTAATTTCACAGAATTGCGCGTATTTTTTTTTTTAAATAACTTGTGCAATTATAACGAGAGAATTAATTATTTCACAGAAGAATTCATTATTACATATTAAAATTTAAAAGAGAAAAAAAAAAAAAAACAAAAAACAAAATTTTAAAAGAGAAAATCCAAATTTGTTGGTAAAGAAGAAAAAAAAAAGGAAAAACATAGTCTTTGCTTATCTTCCAAGACACAAAACCCTACCTACGTCTCCTGACTTTGTATTTTTGGTTTTCAAATCTCACCGTCGCTTTCTCGTCTCCGTAGTAGCAATTGGTTATTGGGATTCGGTTTCCTCTAAACCGGCATAGTTAAAAGTTTGACAGGTTTTTTACTTTACCCTAACTTCGACCATCAACTTGAAAACTCCTGTGAATTTTAGGTCAAGCGGTTGTGTCTTATCACAAACGTACAAAATCAAGTTAATGAGCAAGTCCTCAGCCCCGGATGCATCTATCCCAGCATCATCGACAAATAATTCGTAGAGTAGTTCTTTCTCGTGACAATCTTCGTCGTCCAAAACGAAATCATCGACCGAGGATGAGAAGAACATCTCTAACGGAGGAGATCCTTTTCGGAGAACCTTGACCTCTGCATCGACAACGAAATCTTCACCTTCTGGTTGGTCTATTATATAATGGTCGAGTTTCGACACTTCAAAGGAGGGAGTGTTATGATCCGCCATGGTTAGTTTCAGAAATCAATTGAGATCGATCGTGTCGTCCTCTGTCTATATATAACCAAAACTTTTAGTCCTAAGCCAAATTGGTTTCTCTTTTTTTCCTTTTTCGATTTGCCTATTTTATAGAGATATGTAACTTCTATTTTTTTCCTTTTCTTTTTAAGTTTCCCTTTTTACTTTAACAATTCAATTTAATCAGATTTTTGCAACATTTATTTGGGCCTTGCTTGGCAAATAATAAATAAAAGGTTAGTAATAAATAAATGAAAAGCCCTAAACCCAGAGACAATCAAGAATCAAACAAACCGCTTCCCATGTTCTACTAGACACAATCACACCATGAAGGATTCAATACTTCTTCCCAACAATGATACCTATAATGACAGACACAATAGCGACTCCAAGAACAATCTTCAATGTCATGAGATGGGATGTTTCAGCTTTCTGAATCATAACGTGCCCTGAAGAACAAGAAGGAGAAGGAGAAACATCTAAGTTCTTCTTGCTCTTACGTTGATTTGGAGTTGAAACTGATAAGTCAATGTCTCGAGATTTCACTTCTACTTCCTCTTTTCCAGTAGACTCAGTTTCCTGCAAGTTTGGTTTCGACATAAACAGAGCATTTTGTCGATATTTGTTTAGTAAAAGACACATGGGGTTCACAGAAACGCTGTTATGTACATATTGTCTGACCTTAGATATAGTATCTGCAACCTGCAGTTTCTGTTCAAGGTCTTTGACCATCGATTCGAGATGAACGATCACAGATTTTTTAGCATCAAGCTCCTCTTGTGATTTCTTTAAAGTAGCTTCCAACTCTGAATGCTTCTGAGCAACCGCTTCTCTCTGAATCCACCATAAAAATCAGAACTCAATAATACACCAAGCACAATTTGCTTTTTTAGCAGCAGACGCAAGAGCTTGAAAATTCTAAACGTGTTTCTCAAGTTAGAAGAAGCAAAAGAAAGATGCATCAACCTGTTCAGATATGAGAGTGTGAGAAGCTTGAAACTCTTTATGTAGCTGAACTGCTTGCTCGTCCAGCACATCTCGGTCACTCGCCTTATGTTCATGTTCCTGCAATTTTGAGGTCAGTTCTGCAACTTTTTCGACCTGAAAAAAACGCCAAGAAACATCATCATCAATCAGTGAGCAAGTATTCAATATATTATCGCATAAGTGTAACCTCATTATTACCTTTTCTTTCAACTGAGCTTCGAATTCTTTCAATTGTATTGCTACTTGTTCATAGTTTGACTCCAACACCAACTTTTCAGCAGCCACTGCACTAAGCTTCCCGATTTCGGATACCATAGCATCTGATTTAGACTTGTCTTCTTGGAGTTTTTCTTGAAGCTTTACGAGCTCATTCTTTGTGCTTTGATATGTTTCATTTAATTGGTTCTTCTCTTCTTCAAGGGAACATATCTACAACAAAACAACATGTCATTTTTTCATATGATCAGATGGTTCATTAATACTTGAAAAATTTAGATTTTCAGAATGTATATATGTCTACCTGTGACCGTAATCTTTCTCCTTCAGAAGTAAGCTGTTTTGTAAGAGCTTCTATAGCTGTCTGAAGCTCTTTGACTGTTTGATCTTTCTCAGCCTCTAAAGCAGAGAGCTTTGCCTGAAAACCGCCTGTCTCTGACCCATGATTTGCTAGTTTCTGGTTCAGATTCATATTCACTTCGGCCAAATCTCCATTTACTTTCTCAAGCTCTTCTACTGTAGATTCGAGAGTCTTGAGTTTCAAGAGAGCCTCTTCTAGCTCAACTTTTCTTGTATCAGCAACTCCAGATGCTTCAAGAATCTGCCTTTTGTGCTCCTCGATTAGGTTTTCATGGAATTTCAACTTTGTACTCAAGTCTTTAGCTTCTGTGTCTCTCTGACTAAGCCTTTCATTCGCAGTATCCCTCTCGGATTCCAGATATCCCTGAAGTTCTTGAATCTTGATCTTGAGCTGGTTGTTTGTATCTGCTAGCAATTCATTCTCTGCTGACGACTGATCGATTTCTTCTTTCAAAGAAAGAGATAGACCAGATGCTTCAGCCAGTTTCCCTTCATATAATCTTATCCTCTCCTCGAGATCTTTTGATTTCTCAGTCAAAGACTTAGCCTCTGTGTCTCTGCTACTGAAATCCTCCATTGCCTTTTGGATTTTAATCTCTGAGTGTTTATGCAAAGCTTCAAGCTCTATGCTTCTTGTGGTAGCTTCATCTATCTCTCTTGCTTGCTTCTCAAGTTTATCTTCTGCAGATTTCAGCTTCTCTGTCACAGCATTAAGATTTTCTGACAGTTCACGCTCTTTCTCCGTTGCAACGCTTAGAGCAGCTTCAAGACTAGAGTTTTTCTCTTGTAATGCCTCCAAGTCTTTCAATTTCTCTTCTAGTTTTGACTGAGATGTTTGGAACAGACCTTGTAGTTCAACGCTGCGTTGAGTACTCACATTTCCAATATCTTCATGCTCTGCACCTTTCTGCAAAGCAATTCTCAAATCTTCTTCAAGCTCTGAGGTTCTTGCCGCTGATTGGCTCAGAGAAGTTTCCAGTTTAGTAACCTTTTCTTGGTATTCATTTATCTGACTAGTTGACTTTTTTCTTTCCTCTTCAGCCACTATCAAAGCAGATTTTAGTTCAGATACTTTCTTAGATACTTCCTCAAGAGATTTCAGTTTCAGCTCAAGAACAGAGTTTTGGGACAGAGCTTGAGACAGAAGAGCATCTGTTTTGGAGAAGTTTTCATCTGAAATCTTCAGTTTCTCTTCAACTTCTTTAAATTTCTCTGCCTCTACAGCAGAGAGTCTAAGCCTTTCCTCCAACTCTTTCATCTTCTTTCTCGAGTTCTCAACCTCAAGACCTAACCCATCAAAAGCTTCCTTAACTTCAGTCAGTTCCTTGTGTTTAACATCATGTAACTGCAAGGCATCTTCCAAAGACTTCAACTGTGAGCTATGTCTTGCTTCCCCTTCAGAAATTTGCTCTTGCAACTTCTTTCTAACCACTTCATGCTCTTCATGCTTCTTCTCTGTTTCATCTAACCTTCCTTTTGTGGATAAAAGCTCGTCTTTCAAAAGTGTGTTCTCTGATTCATACCGTTTCAGTTCCCCTGTTACTTTTTCCAATTCATGCTCCAATTCTTTGGCCTTTTCTTGCGCTTCATGTAGTTCTCTGTGTGAACCGTTTGAGTTTCCTTCAGTCGAAACTTGTTTCTGTGCTTTCTCGTCATCACCAGAATTTGCGTTGATCCCGTCTTTCTCGACTTTTACGAATCCACCATCAAATGATGTATCTTCCTCTTGTTTCTCCATAACACGATCTTCCTTTGTCACTTCTTCATGCACGACCTGTGTGATAAATAAATCGTCACAATACTTAACCTTGTTCAAGAATTAGTGTATTTTTATTTCTTTGATAGTTTCTATCCTACTTAAAGCCATGTAAGAAAAAACTAAAATCTTCCTTTGCCATATCTTTAATCCTACTTAAAGTCAATGATATCTTGAATTTTACTTGTATTTGAATCTTTAAGAGTTCTAGTTTTTCTGCGGATTATGAGAAAATTAGACAATTGATCCAAATTTCTTTTGTACCACATCTATGTTCAATGAACAAGGAAAAAATGTCTAAAACCTAAGCAAAATTTTCATCTAGTTAAAAGGAAAGAAGATCATTACCTTGACTAGAGGGACCGAACTCGCTGTTGTTGCTTCTTCCATAACGTGTAATTATGCAATTTCTATTATTTTGTGTTCTGCAACCGATGAAAAATTAAGGCTTAAGTTGGTGGTGGTAAAGAGTATATTATTTTGTATATGAAGAAATGTCACACGTTAAAGTCTCAATAATCACCATATATCTTGAGTTTTGTTTCTTGCAACAACAAGAAATATGATCAAGTTCAGTTGAACATTCCAACCGCAACGATTCCATTTTTTAAAAGAGAAAAAAAAAAAGAAAGAGCTAACTTGCAAGAAACAGAAACCAATTCCCCAAGAGATTATATAAAATAAGATAAGATAATCTCTTTGTGACGGCAGAGAGGCATACATATATATATATATATATATATATATATATATATATATATATACATCAATTTTATTCAGTTTTATTATAAACAGGATATTCAATGGTGGATTTATGATTCCCAACAACATTCTCTAATATATTTTTCAACTAAAAAAAAATTAGGCGATCTCTAAATAAAGGTCAACGTCCGTATATCACAAGAGTTTTAAACACCTTTATGATCATACAAATTACAATGAGACCAAAATCCAAGCAGAATTTTATTTGATGATCAATCATTAAGAAAAAAAAGTAAGCTATGTGGTCATTTGTCTGTGTCACTCATTTGACATTGAAGACGCAATGTTCAAAATTCAATGTACCATTTTGGTGAAAAGGATAGCAACTAAGAAAGTATTAGCCGAATGTATGGTATATTTACGGTGAATAATGAATTTATGGTGCCAATACATACCAACCAAACTAGAAAATCATATCAAAGATTTACCACAACCAAATAGTAATAAGGAGAACTAATGGATCGGCGATCGGAATAATCAAAGATGATTTGATCAAAGAATTTGAGTTTCTCAAAGCTCCCCTTCAAATATAAACACAAAAAGAGACTTTTGCGTTTGAAAACTTAACTAGTACTTGAAAAGATGATCGGTTGAAATCTAAAGTCGGAATTATCACGATCTTCTACAATATATAGTTCAAATTACCAAGAAAAAAAAAAATCAGAGACAACTTGGAAACAAATTACAAAAATACAATGGCAAGGTAGATATGCTTACTTGAAAGATGGTGAATCTAATGTACCACTAATCTGTTTTTTCTTTCCGGATATTGTCTATGTAGATTTCATATTTTTCGGAGATGTGAACACCAAAATGCAAGAAAAGAAGAAGATGAAGAGATGGAATTGGGGAGAGAGACAGTGGGTCTTCTTTTCTTTAAAAGAGTGGAGAGCGAGTGCGAGTGGGTCTCTTTTTCTATTTTATTTAAAACACAATGAATTACCTAAATTCCCATTATGCCCCTTCTTTTATTCATATGGTTCGCACTGCTGACAAGTTTTCCTAGGGCGTGTTTAGTAATTAAAGTAGTTCATCAAATGCACTCAAAAGGAATTGAAGATTAATCTTTCCTATTGCTTTAACTTTAAAGGTCGGAAAACTGTAACCATTGATCTCCATCGATATAAGAAGTGTTAATGAAGAGAGCCACTTGTGTCTCGTTAAGCTTCTGAACATACGGTGCCCTCTTTGACATATCAGCTCCTGTACCGGAACAATTATACTCTCCATAAAATATAGTTCTAAAAAAAAAAAAAAAAAAAAACAATATGTCACTTTATATAAATTAATCAACCCTTCCTTAATTAACAAAAAAATTTGTACACTTACGCGTCCCTAGATGGATCGTTAAAGTTGTTCCAGCCTTCTGATGCGATAACATCGGTCATGGTAGTGGAAACGAAAACGACACGCGAGTAAGGTCTCCATGCACGACCAAGCCACACGTGACCAGTGCCACCGATCGAGCAGTTGACGAACGAGAAGCCACTGTTCTCGTCCTTAGAGTTACGACCGTTTGCAGTCACGGCTCCGTTGACCGCCTTTGACCCTGGGCTCACTTGGTTCGCCATTGATATTATTCGACAGTCCTACGCTTGTAACCCTGGTTAATAAACCGGTATAATTAAACCAAAGACAACAATATAGTAAACCGTAAATATGTATACCTGGTAGAGAGATTTAGCGTTGCCGAAAATGAAATCGATGGAACCTTGAATGTAGCAATCCTTAAAGTAATGACGACCTCTATCGTCATGAAGAGTGTCTTGAGCTCCGAAGAAACCGCATCCTACAAACGCCGATTCATCTCCGGCGATTCTTATTGCCACAGCCTGAGCTCCTACGTCTCCTGGCTTTGGTATCGGCGCCACGTTCTATCACACCAACGTTACATTAATTTAGCTTTGTAACTAGGAATATCTAATCCGGTTTAGCCAAAAAGGAAGCGTATACCAACATAAACCGGGTAGAAAAGATAATAATAAAGCGATTTGGTTTCATAGTTTACTTAATTCGGATAAATCGTAACCAAACCGAACAAAAGCTGAGAGATTAAGTACCAAACCGATTATAGCAATATCTTTTTTGAAAAAAATTAAAAACAAAATAATTAAAGCTAGCTATATCGGTTCTGAGAAATCAAAATCAAAACCGTACTAAATCGAAACAGTTGATGACCGGTTTCAATTGATCCTTGATGGTTAATAAGACGAATAAATCCGAACCGAAAAATCGAATTATGCATCACTCTCTATTTGATATTAGAAAACACCCTTGATTCCATTTTATTTAAGAAAATATGTTAATTTTTTTATGGTAAGATTAGTTGAATTACCATGAAACTAATGTTCTTAGCGACGAACTGAGAACCGAAGACTTGGACCGAGGCACAGTAAAAAGTGCCATTAGCTGAGTAGGCCGTGTCGTTCCACGCTATGGCCGTAGTCTCGAACCCTTGTCCTTGCAACGTTATGTTTGGTTTAGTCTTCGGAATCATAACTTTTTCACTGCCATGCAATAATTACATATCAGTTACTTCATGTGTATATATATATTAACTGAAAGTTTAGTAACTAAATAATTTGATTACGACGACATACTAGTACATGCCGGAGTTAATCCAAATCACGTTCCTTCTCTGACTAAAATTCCCCACCGCGTCCACTGCTGATTGCACCGTCGTGAAATTGCAGCAACCATTCTTATCAACGCAGAGATATGACGTTGTGTCCGTGTCCAATGGAGGTATATTCTTGGGGAAATCTTCGCATATGGATACCTTCTTTTTGGTATCCGAAGGTTTATGACGGTGATGATGATGATGATGATGACGGTGACCACAAAAGAATATCTTGATATCTTGTAAAAAATCAAAAGGAGAGCGCATAAAAGCTTCAGGCCGATGCGTTTTTAAGAGAGTTTTGGATGCTAAAATGGCAATTAGGGCGATACCTATGGATATAGATAATGAGATTAATCTTCTATTTTTCATATTTTTTTTTATTTCTTTTGTTTGGTATAAGTGATATCTGGAAAATAGAAGAAAGTTTGTGAAAGTTTTGGTTGGTTGTTTTATGGATTTGAGAGGGAAAGGGTAAAAGGAACTTAATGAATAGGAGAATGCAAAAGAGAGTTATATATATACGGAAAAGGGAAAAAAATATGAAATTGCATGAAGTGTAAGGATTTGTTGGAATGCCTTGCAAATTACCTTTTGCTAATGTTTGCTTTCTTAGAAATATTAAACAATATCGATCGACCTACCAAAAAGGCTCATAGCCTTTACTAGAAAAATTCAAAAAAGTATACACATATCATTTTAGATATCCCATTGTCGACATGATAACTACTAGCTTATCTCACAGGTACAAAAAAAAAGAAAAGAAAAAAAAGAGAGGTAATATATGACATACAATTTTCATGATTCTAGACTTTCTAGTAAAGTGATTATACTAATACAAATATAACATAAAAAATATATATATTATTCATGCTAATCATTTATCAAGCAAAAACTCAGTTCAGCTCCACAATGTTGTTTTCTTTAAAGAAACACAGCAGATAAAAAGTTAGATAGTTAGAAATTATTCTTTATTCGTCTAGGACAGGTATAGTCCAACATATATATGCACATTCACTAAACCTCATTACTAATTGGGAAGTTGAGTACACATAAAACTTTTTTGATTGATTCTTTTGACTATGTACTAGTATCCAATGTCCACAACCTTAATTATGATAAACGAAGAAATTAGGGAAGGTTCATAAAATAGAAATCTCCTGTGAGATCGATATATTATCTTCGCATGGACACTTATGTACGTACTCCGTATAAGATTGTGAGCTAAACCGAGATTAAAATTTTATGTTTTCTAATCACGATAAAACAAAACTTGTCCGAGTTCGGACATAACCGGTTCGGTTCAATTTTAATTAAACATTAGTAATTTACCGTGGATTCAATTTACTCTTCGGACGGTTACTTATTGTTACGATCAACGAGATTACCTTTGTATAAGAGCGTCAAAATGGGTAATCCAACCCAAACCCACGTAGGTTTAAGATTTTAGTTGACGGATTTGACATGACCTATTTATTATTTTATTATATAGATTGAATTTATATATCAAATTCGATAATAAAATCACATTGACTAAATAAGTTAAATAGGTTATCCATTTATAAATTAAATATCATAATTAACTAATAAAAATTTCAAAACATTTCATATTATTAAACATTTTTTATTATTATTAAATTCAACAAAAAGTTTTCTAACATTTCAAATAACAAACAAAGAAAGTAACAAATATACATTCAAATAACAGATTAAACATTCCCAAAAGATCATACAAAATGATGAGGAATCCAACTCTCATAAAACCCAACAAACCAAACCGAAATCATCGCTAGAACCTAATCAGGGGTGAAAAATAACATGTTGGCAAATAATTTTTTTTCTTTTTGGTTTTTGGAAACGTTGATCTGGTGAAGAGATTTTGACCTAGTGGCTGTGGCAGAAAGTAAAAAACAAATCTTGTTTATTAATTTGATATGGTTTTTCTTTTTTTATTAGGAATGATTTTTTTTTCTTTCAAAATTCTCTTTTAAATAAGCATCTATCTTACTACAATATGTACATCAAACATAATTTTTAAGTATATGATCACATCTTGTACAGAATTATTATAAAACAAAATCTTTAGAAAATATGCCAATTTTGTTATACATTTCCATTGATTAACTATTAATTTTACTCTTATTTCAAGGTATTTGCAATTGTGAAGCTAATGCAAAGTCCTAAGTGATAATTTATAGTTAAAAATAAAAAATTGAGATTCCCATATTTCTCTTGAAAACTAACCTAAATTCATTGTTTGGAATTTTAGAAAAATGAGTATATATATTAGAAAAAACCTTCAAAAATTGTCAAATAGTTGTTATGACAAATAACATTTTGAGAAAATAGTTGCTTCATAAACAAAGCTACCATGTGTTGGATGACGCAACAACAATGTAAAGTTTCTAAACCAACGATTAGGTTTTTAGAGATCGAGATACTTGGTGCATATCATTTTTAATTAATTGTGACGATGAAGGTTAGAAGCAAGACAACACCGACGATAAATTCAATTTTCTTTAATTCCCAAATGTAATAATATCCAGGAAAATGGCAATCACACATGTGACCGTGGACTAGAGTACTAACCCTTTCTATTCTCTCAGGTATAAATATGTATATTTTACTCGGTTTGGTACTTCTGTATACATAGACCCATGTTTTCTTAGTGTCATCTCTATACTTTTATATGAAAGTGAAACATATGATCTGCCAAGAATATCATATTTGGCCTGCCTGTTGAAAATATATAGTTTGGAAGTTCATTATTTGACCTATATATTAGCCATTACATTCACTGTCCAGAGATTATGCATAAATTCCTAGATTTTAACCCGCGGTATACCGCGGAATTATTTTTTTACTAAAATCATTAAATTTCAAATTGTAATTATTAGTTAATTTTTTACGTTTTATTTTAAATTTAAGATTATAGAATTGTATTTTGGTTGTTAATTCTACAATTTAATCTGCGGTTTATATACAACACAATAATTTATTTTTGTTATAAATTAATTTCACCAATCCAAAATAAAAAAAATATTCGGAGGATGAGCCAGAATTCATTACAAAACTTATTAATATCCGCTTATATTATTAAGTTGTACTATTTTGTTTATAATAATCATGTATATAGATGTGTCAAACAGGTCGGTCCACATTTCTTTTTTCTTGGACCGCAGCGGGTGAACCCGCTAAGATCATGGTTGTTAAAGTTATGCCCAAACATGTCTTCAACTTAAATTTTATATTAATTATTCTTAAAATATTTAGTAGCAAAGAAAAAATAAAGAAATTTTAAAATAACTTATAATATTGATATTTTGTAAATATCTTAATTGGTATAAATTAAATTTCCTCACATTATCACATATTTCACGTATTATATATATATAACTATGTAAAAATATATTTATATATAATATATTTATTTTAATCTTATATTTGTAGTTTTTGGGACAACCCGCCAACCGCAGACATACCTTGCTAAAATCCTTAATCTCGATAGACTTAATTGTAAGGACCATCTTTTAATGGTACACCACAACCCTATATTTTCTATATAAATTATATCTTTAGAAATTTATTACTTTTTAGTATAGAAATTTATTACTTTTTAGTATAAAATACCCATGGTCGTAGCGATGGATTATTGACATTTTAAATTTATAAGAATATCGATCATAACCCGTCCCATAATAATTTAAATTTATTAAAGTTTATTAAATAATATATTTAAAACATTCATAAAAATTAATTGCTATACAAAAATCTGACTTTTTAGGAATTTAAGATTTTTTTTGTTTTATATATTTTTTAGGGATTTTATTTGGTAATGTTACTTTAATTCTTGTTATAGATTAAATATTTTACATTTAGTAGAGGAACTCTTTAGATTTTCTATATATTAAAGACTGGAAAATCTGGAAGAATTTTCTTTTAAATTTAAAAGTTTGAAGTAATTGAATATGATTGATTGAAATGAATATAGAGTAAAAGCGAAAATTTTGTTTAGTTTTGCAGAAATTAGTTTCAGAGTGAGATAATTTAGGAAAATTATACTGGATTGATAAGAGAAGATTTAATTCTTTTTTTTGTCGGAGGGGCATATTTAATTAACATATCTTTTTTGCATATTTCGATTTTTGTTTTATTTTAAAAAAAATATTTTAATGATAATAACATTAGTTGTAAATACCTTTGAACTCCAAACCTTATTCTCAAAAAATGCATGCTGTGAAAATAATAATAGAGATTACTGTACAAAATATCTTAAAATGCAATCGTGCAAGAGAGGAGAGAGAATGAACAAGCAGAAGAAGAATTGAAAAAGTCAACCAGAAGTCAAATATATATATGAAGTCTTGTGAGGTCGTGCGTGCCCTTTACTCACAAAATAAGTAGTCGGGCCATTACTTTGGCTACACCCATTATATGGTTTGTTTGAGCTTAACTAAGGACTAATCTAAATAGTAGAGTTGTTGTAACTTGTTTTTGCCTGTAACAACTACTCTGATGGTTGCCTGTAACAACTACTCTGAGCTTAACTAAGGACTAACCTCAGTTTCATCATTGTCTTTTGGAAGTAGTCAACTGATTTAGATTTGAAAGGGAAACAGTGGGTGGTGTTCTACCTGTTCCAGATTCAATGTGAAAGATATATTCTCTTGATGACGTGAGGAACAGGATTAGCGACGACTTGGTGTCTCTTTTATTCCGGTTCTCGTAAGTTTCAAGAGATCAGACTACTAGCACCACAAGGTTTAATTTGTAAGTCTGTGTGTAATGCTTTGACAATATTGTCTCAATTATGCAATGTTATTACATTGTAATTTTTTCAATAAGACATTATAACAACATCCCCAAAAGATCAGACTTTTATCATCACAAAGATTTGTAAGTTTGTGTGTGTAATGCTCTGACCTTATCTCAGTTATGCATGCTAGTCGTATTTAATGTTTTTAGTTAGACATTAGAATGTTATCACCTACGACATAATATAGTATGTTTTCGTTTTCTGAAAAAAAAATCTGAGACATGATATTATTATACATAGGTAAAAAAGTACGGAATTCAGATACAGAGTAAAAGAGAGACTTTTTAACAGTGACCACTACTTCATTAAAAGAATTTGTCGATGCTCGCTCGTTGCTAATGTGGTAAATTAGACACTGCATGCACCAATGATTAGTGATATCCTTCTTCTCACCCTTGACAAAGATCATGATGGTCGGGATGCTTCTAACACCATACACATTATGGTGCCCAAAACGTCCACAAACACAGGCTCATCAGCCTTGAGAACAAGAGATTCCTTGAATCGTTGACCACTGGAACTGCATGGATCATATAGCAAAAACAAACAACATTAATGGCCACTACGGATTTTACAATAATGTGAACGAAGGGGACAACAAAACAATGTTTACATAATGCTCTATAAGCTTATGCATAAAGAGGAAGATATAGATAGCTGACATGTTAAAGCCACATGAAAATACTTCACCAAAAAGAGTGAAAGAAAAATGAAGTATTATATATTGTGGTGATATACATGAGAAAAATGTTACTACAACCTTTTATGTCTGATTCTGCACTTGAGAGAAATCACAACATGACTGCAAGCAAACCCACAAAGTGTCATTTTTATAGGTTCCACAATGCACCCACTGACTAAAATGAATACTTCTAACTACTGATGAAACATGAGTAAGATGAAATTCTTTACCTGGATATTCGGAATTATCTATTCATGATTTATTTCCCCTGAGCAAATTTAGCTTTGAATGTGTTTTGAAGTCGTTCTAGGGATTTGGCTTGAGCAGCCAATGCAACATCGTCGAGAAATCCCTTTTGTGGGAATTCTTCAGGTAAAAGACTCCAATATATCTCAAACTGTTGAGCTGCTTCTTCCTTTTTCTCCATTAAGCTATAGACTATGCCCTGAAACAAACGCTTGCAATTTCTTCAAAGCTGAACAGGGGGTTACCTTAAAACTAAGAGATGACTTTTAGTGAATCAAAGAACATTCTTTTCATGAATAAACTTACCAGGCAAAGAGGTAAAGGGGTTATCATTGACCTGCTGTTGAAATACCTTTAAACCTTCTTCAAATTGACCCTGAAGTTTTAAACCAATGTCCATAAGTACACAACACAATCCAGTATATATATATCTTTACATACTTGCAAACATAGTTCGAAAGGATCAAAACACACAAGAAGGAAATGGAGAATTGGTTTTGCAGATGATTGGGTGAGAAATAAGACAAGACCAAACGTGAATCCTTTTAAGATAGATACTGCAATATCGAAATCAAGGCACTATTCTATTACCAAAAAAAAAAAAAAAAAAAAAAAACACACACACAATTTCTCCTAAACATCCACTTAATTCACAGTTTCACTAAATAGCTTTCCATATATTGTCTGGTAACAAAGCGCTTCTAATAGCTTTCATTCCATTTCATCAGGCTCTAATTTCATAACCAGTTGAACTAGTCATTGACAAATCAACGGTGAGATGTGCATTGGATGTAATGTCGAGAATTGAGATATAGGTCGTCCCATGTACACATTATTGATAGAAGAAGAAAAAAAAACTGATTCCCAGCAGTAAGTAGCAACTAACCTCTGCCATATCAAGCACTTCAACTGCATCGGAATACATTTCCATTTCTATTGAACTTTTTGCTTTAGTGTGTAACATAAGAACCATCATTGCAGCACTGTGGAACAAAAGCAAAAAGACTTCATTAGCAATATGCATGTTTGGCTAGAAATTCCGGTTTTCCAACCTGATTGAGCAATACCTCTGATCAGTCGTCTCAGTTCCAAACTCTAGTTGAGATCAGAAATCAAAAGTTCTAGTTCCAAGAGCTGTTGCTTTCCAATATACACGTTTCATTTACTAAGTGCCATAAGCAAAAGCATGAAACAGAGAGTTGGATCTTTCATTAACCCCAAAAATATATAAGTATGGAATCCACATATCCAAATTAAATTAAACCAACAAACAGTCATCTGAGTTTCCATAGAGATCCTAATATATATAAAAAAAACCTTGTGCAAATATGACAGAGGTTCAAAATCCAAAGAAGACGTAAAAGTCACAGAGACTGAATAAACAAGAGGAAAATACATATAAATCATAAAGAAGAAGATAGATACTGGTCTAGCAGAAATACTCAATGGACTTTCCAACCATCAGGACGAAAAAAACGACACCAAATCCGACGGCAGCGTACTTGGAAGCTTCCAAGCCGACATAGTAAAGAATCTCGACGACGGAAACACATCCACAGATAATCCCCAAAAGCTCGAAGGCCTTCCTAAACTTTGGTTTTTTGAACCACAAAGACCCAACATTGAAACCTACGTATCCCATCATTGTAGGAAGGAAGAAGTCTGGGAACTTGGATTTAACTTTTTCAAACAGCGCCATGACGAGATTAAGCGGATTCTCGTCATCATCACCTTTTATCTTCTCCTCCTCCTTGGATAAGATAATTCGCTGGGACAAAGAGGAAGGCCGTTCCTATAAGCCATTGGATTAGTTTGTTGGATCGATCAACAAAGGTCTTCCAGTCTTCTTCAGAACTAGGTCACAAAAACAAAAACAAAGACTAAATCAAATCTCCTAAAACCGAAATCAAACCGAATTTAATCACTAACCCATCACGTTATAATGTTAACCGAAATCAAACCGAACTTTTTTGCTGACGTCACAAAACAAAATTACCTGCCAATGCCACCGTTCTCTTCGTCGCCGGCGATGTTAAAAGCACCACGGATGGTCCCGCCTTGGCCGTTGTTGTCTCTGCCAGTTCCACCGTTTCTCTCCCTCTCGTTCTCGCCGTCGCCGTCGTTGGCTTCTTCCGTCTTGGTGAAGCAGAAGAGTTTCGACAGGAAATCCAGAAAACCACCACGGATGGTCCCGCCTTGGCCATCGTTGTCTCTGCCAGTGCCACCGTTAGTCTCCCTCTCGTTCTCTTCGCCGCCGTCGTTCTCTCTGCCAGTGCCACCGTTTGTTTCCCTCTCGTTCTCTCCGTCGCCGTCGTTGGCTTCTCCCGGCAGCGTGAAACAGTACGAGAGGCAAGTCAGAATCCAAGGAGGGATGATCCCGGCTCGGCCGCCGTTGTCTCTGCCGACGTGTGTCTCATCCGGAGGATCCTCTTCATCCACCAAAGGCCGACGCTCCGTCTCGGAACCATAACCAACGGCGGAAGAAGACGACATTTTTTTTTTGGTCTTGCTTTTCTCTCTCTCTCTCTCTCTCGGGAACTGTGTAGACGACACTGTTTGCTAGGGTTTTCTAGAGTGCGGAAACCTTAATTAAGACTGATGAGTGATGACTAATAGAGTAATTAAATTAAGACTGATGAGTGATGATGACTAATAGAGTACAAACAACTGTAATTAAATTAGCTAGGGTTCAAATTGTTCACATGGGAACCCTCCCTAATTTGTAGTATTTTTAATGTAAATAATTAGGGTTCATCAATCGTTAACCGCCTGAGTTTTAACAATAACAACAAATATTTTTATTCTGTTCTATAGTTAACTGCGTGCGTGTGGAGATGATATATGAAATTCTTATTAGGTTTCATGTGAAAAAAACTATACTAGTAGGTATTTTAAACAAAACGAAAATTTCTTATTGGCTAGAAACGACAAAAAGAATATAGTTACGCCACATGTCCCATTTTATCATGTTTAATGTCCAGCATTTTTACGCGGGGTCTACCTGTCGATCCTGTCATACTATAATGTAGGCGTTACACCCAATCGGAAGAAAGAACATTAAAAACACCGATTGGTGGTAACGTTCGTTACTAGTAAATTGATGATACTCTTGGAGTATCTATTACTTAGTACGTAGTATCAAATAATCAGTTATATTAATTAACAACTGCGTATATGTTGGGACTATGAGATACTATATCTATATAACAACAATTGTTTAGGGCTAATACAATACTTAGTATAGATTTTTTACCCGACACTAATTAATAGGATGTTCCATATTATATATTGTCCTTTTTTTTCTTTTCTTTTTCATTGCTTGCAATTGCAACGAATACTAAGTATTCCAGCGTCTCTTTTTCTTCTATAATTTTCTAGACACACATTTATGCATGCTTGTACTAAAAATTTGTGTCAAATCGGTTTTTAGTCATTAATTTAAAATTCAAATGATAAGTAGTAGTGCTATATCATTGTAGCCGTCTATAACATATTATGTCTTGTTTGTATGCACATCACTCCCCTACCCTGACACCACTTTTATTGTAAAATGTGCAAAACTTTTATACCAAGGGACTAAAACATTAATTCATTATTATTTGAAGGGACACGACAGTCATATAACAGAAAAAGTTAAATATATCAATCAGTTTATGTGTATACCTATCCTTTCACTCTTTATGCCTTTATGGTGTGACTTGCATAACGTACTGGATCATGAGATCGAGAAGCAGACCCTTTGACCTTTTCTTTCTCTTTTTTTCTTTTTTTTCTTTTTCCATATCTTTTTGTTTTAGAAACAAATGCAGAATTACTGTAAACTAAAATAAAAACAAACTAATTGAAGAAATTATTATACATCGTAAAATTAATTTGTAACTTAACACAGTAGTCGCTAATTACTATATAGACCTAAAGTATAATTTGATTCTGTATGATCTATTGCCAGTTACGTTCTCTCTCTATACTAATACTATACTTGTAATTATCTGAATTTGGTTCACCTTTTAGTTTTACTTTTGTACAACTCTTTATTTATAGATTTAATTGAAAGAAAAAAAAAAAAAGAAGACAAATCTTATCACAGAATAAATAAATAGAAATAATTATGTACATACACTGAGACGGTTTTAAGATAAGAGGCATTGAAAAAAGCAGACAAACTTTTTCTGATACATACACATACCAATTTTTTACGAGGGACAAACTGTTACAATAACTATTACTAGTACTTATTAATTTTTAACGATCGAGTATAATTAATAATAATTACCCAGCAATATCACATAAAAAAACCTTATATATATACCATAGTATACTCTTTCAATAAACCTTAAAAAAAAATCCCTGTACCATAGTCTTATTTTTGTTATTATTAGTGACTTGTTCCTCCAATTTAATGCTATATATGTAACTCAGAGACATTTAAAGCCACCACATACTAATATGCAAAATTTCTTATAGTATCATATACTTGGCATTTATGTAAAAAGCTTAAATGCAGAGGTGCATAGAGTTGGGACTTGCTTGTGATAGTGTATGTGACATTTTCGCCAATCGCCATAAATGTTCTGAAGAAATTTTAAGGTAGTTTGAAAAACTTTTAAGGTAGTTTGAAAAACCTGTTGAGAGCAGACAAAGAAAAATGAAATCTTTTAAACATTTAAATTCTTTATAACAAGTCTTGACCACTAATTGCGACTCACTTTTAACAATTTGTAATATAAGATCCAAATCCAAGGGTAGGTAAAAACATGTTATTTTTCAACAATTATCTCTGTTTTGATTTTCGTACTCAATATACGATTTCCAAATCAATAGAACCAAATAACACACTCCCTAAACCTCTAATAAGTAATAACGAATGATTATAATGATGATGATGCCAACCAATGTTGAGATTTTCTTATTCCAACCTTCTCCATCTGCCACGTGTTTTTATTTTCAAAAGAAGAGACATGTGATTGATGATGGAACCGTCAAGATACTGATTGTTTTTGGTATGTAAGTACTTTGGAAATTAATCATATAAAGTTACAACGCTTTTGTGAATAAGTTAACGATCGTTTAAACATCTAAACATTTTTAGCTTTGTTAAATCGTACAAGCACAAACTTGATTTTCAATTACAATTTGTCTTTTAGTCTATAACATAAATACATATAAATACATCTTGGTACGTACGGACTTTAAACTAGTATAAAATAAAAAAGAAGATATGAAAAGGAGGATATTGAGATGAAGAAGCATAGACTTGATTAATTTGATCTTCTTAAAATTATTACGGTTAGAGCTAATATATATATCTAACAAAAAAATATATATAGATGTACATCAAACATACATTTTTTTCTATATGATCACATCTTGTACATAATTATTATAAAACAAAATCTTTTGAATATAGACCAATTTTTCTATACCTTTCCATTGATTAACAATTAATTTTACTCTATTAGTTTTCAAGGTACAGTAAAATTTCTATAAATTAATAATGTTGGGATCATGTCATTTTATTAATTTATAGTGATATTAATTATTAATTTATAGATATATATTTGAATTTTTTTAATTTTTTTAAAAATTAGAAATTGAAACAATTTTAGCTAAATAAGATTAGATTTTCAAATATTATAAATTTTATTATTTTGAAATTGAATTTGTAGATATTTAGAAAGCAATATTGACAAAAAAACTACAAATACTATAAACATATTATCATATACACATGATATACATAAATACAAATTTACGAATAACAATATAAGTCATTGTATTTTTTTTTGTTCTTGGTTTTCTCGGGGTATGTGTAGACACTGTTGTCTGCTACTGTTCATATATAAGGAGTGTTAAGCGTTGTGTGTGCCAACCTAGTATAGCCGGTGGGAGTACTTTAGCCAGCTCAGTTTTTAGTAGTAGTGCCTAGAGTTTTCTATGTGTGTAATGATTCATTCATTAATGCTGGATTTTCAATTATTCATATTTTTTATTAAAAGAAAAGCTTACGTCACGTCGTGCATACAGATATTTTTAACATCAATTCCAAATATAAGGAGAAATTATAACTAAAATAAAATCGATATGTATATAGAATACATTTGTGCCTCACTAATAGATAGATTATAGATTAATCTATATATTAATATTAATGGTTACACCTTAATTTTAGGGATATTCCAAATTGATAATTGATATATTAATGGTAACAAATTAAATCATCGATAGATTCTCTATGGTTTGGTTTATGAGGTGAAAACAATGAAACAGAGAGAGAGAGAGTCATCCTCCTCACTAATGTTTTGATGCGATGATCATAAGACAAAAGAGAGAGTCCACGCAAAAGATTCGTCCCATAAGGCAAAAAATTCATCCCATAAAACAAACATATAGTTAGTGATTTCAGACTGAGAAGCAAGAGAGAAAGAATTTCTTTATAATAATTCTCATGAACCCAAAGGAGAGAACACTAGAAGCAGCCGCACGTCTGATCTTCTCCTTGCGGACCTTGCCCAGTTTTGCTTGGAGATCTGACACAGTCACTTTCACATTCTTGACCCATTCCTCGGGGAGGTTTTGGACCTGACAAGCAGAGGAAGCCTCCTTGAGTTTTGACTTCAAAAAGTCTAGCTTGAAGCCTGCCTTGGTCAGCTCAGTGAATTGGTTTTGAGCATTTCTTAGTTCAGTCACAGACAAGCTCTGTGGAGATTTCCTCAGTGTCTCGATGAGGCAGAAGAAGATAGTGAAGTACACAGCCCTCATCTCTTTGGTCTTTGGGTTGAAATCTTCGAAGCATGGGTGATTCCCGCAAACCTTGGCCATTGAAAGACCCTGCCAAATTAAAAAAAAAAAAAGAATAAATTAAAAGAATAAATGAATTCATTAAGCAGTACGTGTAGTTGTTAATAATGGGATGGATACAAAGAAAAGAAAGGGAAACCGGTGGCTCATAAGCTTACTTGAGAAGCAAGGATCTGGACACCATAGAATTCGAATATATCATTCTCAGTTGATTTTCCTTGATGAACAACTTGAGTAACTTCAATGTTGAACTTAATGGTTAGTTTGTTCTCCTTGAGAAACCCTTCTTCTTGAAGCTTGTTAAGAGGCGACGTCCTAGAGAATATTCGGCCTGTGACCTCAGCGCAGAAGAATAAGTCTCTGCAGCTCTCGACTGTAAAATATAGATATATAATATACACCTTCGTAAATCAGTCAATCAGATAAACATATATATAAGTAAAGTAGCACATGGAAGATAGATAACCAAGTTCATTACCATTGGATCTGTAGAGCTCTTCGCCAGATTGATTCAAAAAAACGTATAAAAAATTAACTCTCCTTTTCCATCCAAGTCTCAATGATTTAGGATTATATGCGCTCAGACGCAGGGACACGTGATCAGAAACACAGTATCCCTTGGGATAGAGTTCAAGAAACCTAAGACAAAACCACAGATATATAAATACTTTTTTTCAGACAATATCCGACTAAGAAAGAGTTAAAGATCATAGGAACAATAATCACTAGTACTCTATATTGGTTGGCAGTACATTGCTTAGGCTTCCTCCTAACCCAACAGATCTAACAGAAATTTAAAACAAATAAGAGTCTTAACGATTTACCATTGGCACCCGCTGCCGCTTAAGTAGGGCCCCGACCGTATCGACTTCTTTATGTCGGAGAAGTTGTCTATCTCCCAACTGAATCTCGTCTTGAATTCCGTCCCCATCTAGCTTACCTCGGTTTCTTTTTTTTCTAGAGTTTCCTCCAGCTAGTTATAATAATATACTATATATATAAGAGGCGAAAACAAAAAATTTTAACAGCTAGGTCAAGCGAAATCTTTCAATCAATAGTATTCTAGTAGAAAGTAAATTATTCTTACCAAAAAAAAAAAATAGTAGAAAGTAAATTTTCTTTTTTTTCGCCAACCAAACATTTAAATTAGATTAAACCAAACCAAACCAATGCTCATATGTATATTAGAGTTTTGCTAAAGCGAACAATATTTAATAACAGTAAACGACGGAATTCCGGTAAAATTTTCTAGTGACATCTCTAATGGCTAATGGCAGAGCATAGATATCTCCTGCTGTAATAAACCAAAATACAAACCACAAACGTTAGGAAACTGATCAAACAATGATCTGCATTCTGCAATCATATCATATTTTCAAGGAGAATATTCAAAAACAAGAACTCACCGGTAAACGATCAATTGGTTTAGCTTTCAACAGCCACTGTGGCAACTGTTTCTGCTGAGCTACCTCTGATTTAACAACCTCTGGAGAAGACACTGAATCAACCTCTGTTCTCGCTCGTAACTCTGTAAACACTGTGGACAACACTTCAATGCCCTATTCGTAGGAAAAAAGCTCTTCAAGGGCGTGAATGATTCCAAATTATTGGCAAGCCTGAATAAAAAAAAAAAACATCAATCATACTGAGACAAATTCACAAATAGAATAGTGTACAACTTTTCATCTATAACATTTTCGATTGTGAAACCTGATGAAAAGAAACAGAAAAAACAATTTTAACAACCTTTGAAGATGTTAATAGTCTAAATGAAAAACGCTAAAACTTAGTAAAAAACGAGTGAACCCAAATTGGTTTATGTACACGATATACATCATTCATTTAAAATATTTAATAGAGGAACACTAAACCCTAATAGATTGTAAAACGAGAACCCAAACTCTCAATATATATATTTAACTACCTTACGAGATGATAAAAGTTTGATCTCTTGACACGACATGTTCTTTTGATTCTATAAGGAACAACAAAGCATCTCATGTATTCACTATCACATTGGAAGCAAACATGAAACTCTTGTGAATTGCAATGTAATGAAATCTTGAGGAAAAAATGTAAATGATAATGTTTATGCTGGATTTTACAATGAAACGAGGAAGTATAACATAAAAAGTTCACACTAGCTATTAGATTCTAAAGGAGAAAACCTCATCTCTCTCTTTAAGTTTTGATAAGCATAAAACTTGGTGGATTCTGTAATGGACTCATCATCCTCATCTTCTATCATTTCAATCTTCAATCGAAACTTAAACTTAAAGAAAAAAAGAAGAATTTGGAAAACACAGACATAGGACAACACAAAGAAAGACGTAAACCAAACGTGTAAACAAAACGTGTAAGACGTTCTCTCAAATTCCAGGAAGAAGCACTTGTAAACATATCACAGGCCTAAGAACTAACTACTCACAATCAATAAGAACTATTCATAATTTCCCCTTTCAGCTAGCAAACCCCAATTTCAATTGTGTGGATAGAAGATTGAGGAGACTCACCTGCTGCTTCTGGAGGCAAAATAGAATATGATAATCATCGAGGACGAAAGGAGCGTGGGATGCCGATGGCAATCTTAAAGTCATCAGATTGAGATAAATAGGCCGCCGCGGCGGCGTCTTCAACCAGGATTTCAAATCGATGATGAGAGCATCAAGCGCTTCCCAGTTGACACGTATGGAATCCCCTCATTATTTCTAATCACGATTAAAGACTGGTTCGGGTTGGGATCTAACCGGTTCGGTTCGGTTCAATTTTAATTAAACATTAAAAAAATCTCTAATTCGATTTGTTTCGTATTGACTAAGTGTGTTAGCTTGGTTGGGTTTATTTATCGAGTAGGGGTTTTTGCAAAATGAGTAAAGTTTCTGAATTTTCTCATTACTAATGTAAGTGTTTTTGCGCTTCAATTTTCGAATCGTTAAATGGGACGATACAACTCATAATGAATAAACACAAGAACGATAAAGATGAATTTCTTATCTGTGACATCGCAAATAAACTGATTTTCTTATCCCATTACCAATGTTTGCTTGTGTTTTCACTAGTACTTCGTGGATGTTGATGGTAACTAGGATTTTTATTTATAAAGTTAGGTTTAGATGAATGAAATTATCCCTGATGGCACCAATGTGTGATTAATATTACATATGTTTTGACCTAAGTAAAAAACAAATCTTGTTTATTAATTGTAGATGGTTTTTCTTTTTTTTAAACGGAATGGATTTTTTTTTTCTTTCAAAATTCTCTTTAAAATAAGCATCTATATTACTACAATATGTACATCAAACATAATTTTTTAGTATATGATCACATCTTGTACAGAATTATTATAAAACAAAAATTTTAGAAAATATGTCAATTTTATTATACATTTCCATTGATTAACAATTAATTTTATTCTTATTTCCAGGTATTCGCAATTGTGAAACTAATGCAAAGTCCTAAGTGATAACTTATGGTTAAAAATCAAAAATTGAGATTCCCATACTTTTCTTGAAAACTATCCTGAATTCATTTTTTTGGAATTTTAGAAAAATGTGTATACATGTTAAAAAAACCTTGAAAATTTCAAATAGTTACTATGACAAATAACATTTTGAGAAAATAGTTGTTTCATAAACAAAGCTACTATGTATTGATGTTGCCCAACAACAATGTAAAGTTTCTAAACCAACGATTAGGTTTTTAGAGATCGAGATATTTGGTGCATATCATTTTTAATTAATTGTGACGATGAAGGTTAGAAGCAAGACAACACCGAGATAGATTCAATTCTCTTTAATCACAAATGACATGAGGCCTTCGTGTCGTTAAAGCCTCATGTCTATTCAAATAACCCGTTTTCTAATAATTTATTACACTACACGATTTCAAATAATCTATTTTCTAATAATTTATTACACTACACAATGACGATGTGATGCGTTTATATGGCCGGTACTACTAGATTTGCAACTTAAAATTAGGTGACTACTAAAATAGCAAAACGACTTATCATGAGCATCATACGAGTTCTTGTTGATGAACCTCAAAGAATTTATATCATATAACTCCTGATTTGAAATTTTGAATCATGTTATTATGAAGTGACATTTTTTAATAACGATATATATATATATATATATATATATATATATATATATTTTATCTCCAATGGACGTAGTCTCAGTTCTTTTTAACCCTAAACCCTAAACCCTACAAGATTGTGAGAAACCGAGAGTAAAAAATGATTTCTAATCACGATTAAAGAAAACTAGTTCGGGTTGGGACCTAACCGGTTCGGTTCAATTTTAATTAAAAGAATATTAGTTCCGGTCTGTGTGCCTCAATGCATAATGCAGATGGGGAATCAATCTTCTTCTACGGATTTGTTCCACTTTTGGTCACGCTTGATCTCTCTCGAGCAAGACTCAGAAATTGTTAGTAACTTCTTTCGAACACATCTCTTGCTTTTTTTTTTTTTTTTTAATTTCGGTTTGTTTCATATTGACTAAATGTGTCACAAAAATAACTAGAAGAACATTTTTTCAGTTATAACTCAACAGGTTTTACTAATTACTAGTTACTATACAATTTAGCTCGTTCTTTTGACAGTAACCATGCTTCTCAAATGACTTAGTTTAAGGGGAGGGAGAGTTAGAAAAATAGGACCAAGTATTCTAATGGTTCTTGTCTAGTTTGTGGTTTTCTGAATTACTACTAGTTTGTTTTGTTGTTGGTGTTGTTATAAAGGGCTTAGCAATCAGTTTCGCAATCAAGAAACTATTGGATACTGAAATGAAGTATTCTTTGTCAGTTTTTTGGTCTTATATGTGGACTTTCATGTGCACTTGCTATCTGGTCCTCTTTTCTTCACTTATTTATTAGTAGTTTGCAACTAAAATATATTGTGCATGCTTAATTTCAAATTAAACGTTCAAGATTTTATCATATGCTGACTTTGAAGAAACTACTATTTATTGTTGCAAATGGTTGCACGGTTGAAGAGATTGAACATGTTGAAAAAAATTATTCAACCAATTTTCACCATTTGCATTGTAAAGGTTGAAGATGTTGGAAAATATTATTCAGCCCGTTCAACCAAAAAGTTGAAAAAATAAACTAATCATACAGCAAAAATCTTCAACTTGTTCAACCACTATTTTGGAGATGAATGAGTTGAATATTATTCAACCCAGTTTTGTTCAATCCACTTTTTCAATTTTGTTCAATTTTGTGCATCCATTTGCAGCCATTATTTGATATGTTTTGCAAGTATGAATCCATGTTATGACCATGACGGCGATAATAGTGCAAAACTACAGCTGGGCTAGAATTCCCCTGTTATATTAGAAACTAGAAGTCAATTGTTGAATATCATGTGTCAATTAAGAACTATAAATTTGATTAACAATAATAATGTAATACTCCTAGTATGCTAACTATAAATACTACAATAGTTGAAACGAAATCATGAATTCATTTTAATTCAGTATACAAGAGAGTAAGTGGGAAATATGAATACTAGAATACTACAGTATAAATTTCCAAAGCTTTAGAAGACTTATTTCTGAACAAAACAAAAATATCGTCGCAATCAAAAAGTCGTTGAAACTGAGTTTCAAAGTTTCAATGAATAATTTATGCACTCTTCAACTAATGACGATCGAGTATTTGATTGTATCACAAAAGATAGTTAAAGTGATTCTTTAATTATCCGATAGCTTTCCGTTACATAGAGTTTGGCACTCATATATGCTATTCCTAATTCCTAGCTCAGAAGACGAAGACAATAAGTTTTGTTTGGTGCGGTGGCTAATAAACGAATTACTACTACAGTTATTGAAAGTATAGGGCAAATTACGTGACCACACTCACTCATCATCTTCTCTAACGCCCATAATCTTTTTTTTTTTTTTT
>NC_025701.1:2057916-2060454 GCF_000633955.1 Camelina sativa | reverse complement strand
ATTAATCAATTACGTACCAACCACCAGAAAATACAAAACAAAAATTGATCACCTCAGAAACATGGAAGAGGGTCCTATATTGATTAATGTGATTATACCCTTCCAAGACAACGTACTAAAGACTTCAGATCGATGGTAGAGTAAGTCTTCGGTGATGTGAAGTGAAACCAACCATGTTCGAAGAATCAAATTAATAAGTCATTTTGTTTTTTTCTCCAAGAATCAAAGTCATTCGGTGTGGACCATTTTCACAACTCTTCAAAATCTGTATATTAATTACGTACAAGGTTATGTTCTCTTCAGTTTTTCTTTGTACATTAATTTCTTAAGTTTCAACAAAATCATTTGGTTATATATTAATATACAACTAGTATATGTTTTAAAGATTTTAAGCAGTAAATCATCTTGTTGTGATACGTTGACAAAGTCAAGAAGTTATCGTGGTGTATGTCTGTATTCTGACGAGTTATACGGAAATATTTTGTTTTGAGGCACAAATGACTTGATTAGCTCATAAATTAATCAATATATTATGGGGGGAAGTATATATATGATTTAGGGGATAACATCTTTTTTTATTGGTAGACAATGTCTCTCAAACCAAATCTTGTACTTCTTTTCTTGTGGAAAGTTTTTTAGCATATTAGATGAGATCCACAGAAACAAATATCTACAAATCATAAAAAGCTATATACTTTAATTATGCTAAATGCTAAATAGTAAAATCCACGGCTACACAAAAACTAAAGAAGTTAGAAACTCCGGAGTTTTGGGGAAAACAAAATTCGTGACTTTTTTGTGATCTTCCGGTTTGGACAAGATAGTTATTTATCTTATTTTAATTATACTTGATATGTTTTTCGTGATTTAGTTTCAAAGTGTTTGTAGCAAAACTATATTCATGCCATATCAAAGGTAGCAAGCAACTAACCAAACATTTTGGCTTTGGTTTATTAAGACTGCGAGTATGCTATAATTACTATGACTATCGCAATATCTTTTCTAAAAAGTAAATATATTTTGATGCGTACACCCAAAGGTAAACAATTTAGATAGAATTATTTAAAATAATACGTAAGACATGTTAAAAGTCGGAAAATGAGAAAACTATGGAAAGGAAACAGGGAAGATAGAGTCATAATATCGACATAATCAGACGTTTGAGTCGGTTGACTTCACATGTGCTTAAGCAAAAAGAGACTAGTCAACTTGTGTTAGACATAGTTCCGTACCTTTTATGTCGACATTCTCACGACATAATCTTAAGGAGAAAAGAGTTTAAAAGCTCTTTCTTTCAATGTTTATAAGATATAATTGTATTTTCATTATTTCACGAGAAAAACAGGTTCATAGTTACACGTAGCATGTATGGACTGAACGTAAGCTTTCATACTTTTAAAAATCTAATCCCTAAAGATTCGTTTTCTCTTTTATTTCCCCTCCTTAAAGTAGCTCTCAACTATTTGTAGTTTTTGTACAATGGCTGCGAAAATTAAAACAATATGTTCGATGACCGTATACACCTTTTCATTATTACCAATAAAAACACTATTTGTTGTTTTAGAATCTTATATATATATATATATAATTATTACACATATCACATGGGC
Source organism: Camelina sativa (assembly GCF_000633955.1). Classification (NCBI taxonomy): domain Eukaryota; kingdom Viridiplantae; phylum Streptophyta; class Magnoliopsida; order Brassicales; family Brassicaceae; genus Camelina; species Camelina sativa. The sequence continues at coordinate 2,058,844 of NC_025701.1, read as the reverse complement.
CATTTGGATTCATGACTCAATGATTGCGGATCGATTATTGATTGTAATTGATAAATTATTTGTGTATGAATGGAGTTAAGCAAAAAAAAAATAATCATACTTAGCAAAAAAAAATCTGAAACTTCTATTAAGGTACTTTAATTCAATTTTATTAAATCGTGTTATTATTAATTTTAAATTGTTCATGAAATAGATGATTACATCTTCATTCATTTTTATTAAAATTTAATTGACAAATAAATATGTACCTGATTTTTTTCTATTTTTTTGTCTTTTCTTCTTAAATTATGGAGTTAATCTTGTTTTGAGTTCCCACAGAACCAAAAAGCAATAAATAAGTAAAGCAAACACACACAAATATTGATATATAAGTCTTCGATTAGAATATCACCTGTTAAAGATATATATAGACGACACACACACTTTGAGATGTAAACGACGATCACTCCAATCTCCCACCCGTATTTTGTCCTTTCTTCTTCCAATTTTCTCGTCAGCGTCGTCATCATCATCATCATCAAGAGATTTAGTACTCAACACCTTTGTAAACCCTAATCTGTAAGATGAGAATCACACGTAACGTCAAGGTCTTACTCTTCTTCCTCTTCATCTCCCTCTTCCTCATCGCCGTATCCGCTGGCGAGTCAAAATGCGAGTGTTCACACGAAGACGAGGAAGAAAACAAAGCCGGAGCTAACAAATACAAGATCGCCGCCATACCTTCCGTTCTCGTCGCCGGAGTTATCGGCGTTCTGTTCCCGTTGCTCGGAAGATTCTTCCCGTCTCTGAGACCGGAGACGACTTTCTCCTTCGTGACGAAAGCCTTCGCCGCCGGCGTAATCCTCGCGACGGGGTTTATGCATGTGTTGCCGGAAGGTTACGAGAAGCTGACGTCACCGTGTCTGAAAGGAGAAGCTTGGGAGTTTCC
>NC_025701.1:2025865-2057422 GCF_000633955.1 Camelina sativa | reverse complement strand
ATTAATCAATTACGTACCAACCACCAGAAAATACAAAACAAAAATTGATCACCTCAGAAACATGGAAGAGGGTCCTATATTGATTAATGTGATTATACCCTTCCAAGACAACGTACTAAAGACTTCAGATCGATGGTAGAGTAAGTCTTCGGTGATGTGAAGTGAAACCAACCATGTTCGAAGAATCAAATTAATAAGTCATTTTGTTTTTTTCTCCAAGAATCAAAGTCATTCGGTGTGGACCATTTTCACAACTCTTCAAAATCTGTATATTAATTACGTACAAGGTTATGTTCTCTTCAGTTTTTCTTTGTACATTAATTTCTTAAGTTTCAACAAAATCATTTGGTTATATATTAATATACAACTAGTATATGTTTTAAAGATTTTAAGCAGTAAATCATCTTGTTGTGATACGTTGACAAAGTCAAGAAGTTATCGTGGTGTATGTCTGTATTCTGACGAGTTATACGGAAATATTTTGTTTTGAGGCACAAATGACTTGATTAGCTCATAAATTAATCAATATATTATGGGGGGAAGTATATATATGATTTAGGGGATAACATCTTTTTTTATTGGTAGACAATGTCTCTCAAACCAAATCTTGTACTTCTTTTCTTGTGGAAAGTTTTTTAGCATATTAGATGAGATCCACAGAAACAAATATCTACAAATCATAAAAAGCTATATACTTTAATTATGCTAAATGCTAAATAGTAAAATCCACGGCTACACAAAAACTAAAGAAGTTAGAAACTCCGGAGTTTTGGGGAAAACAAAATTCGTGACTTTTTTGTGATCTTCCGGTTTGGACAAGATAGTTATTTATCTTATTTTAATTATACTTGATATGTTTTTCGTGATTTAGTTTCAAAGTGTTTGTAGCAAAACTATATTCATGCCATATCAAAGGTAGCAAGCAACTAACCAAACATTTTGGCTTTGGTTTATTAAGACTGCGAGTATGCTATAATTACTATGACTATCGCAATATCTTTTCTAAAAAGTAAATATATTTTGATGCGTACACCCAAAGGTAAACAATTTAGATAGAATTATTTAAAATAATACGTAAGACATGTTAAAAGTCGGAAAATGAGAAAACTATGGAAAGGAAACAGGGAAGATAGAGTCATAATATCGACATAATCAGACGTTTGAGTCGGTTGACTTCACATGTGCTTAAGCAAAAAGAGACTAGTCAACTTGTGTTAGACATAGTTCCGTACCTTTTATGTCGACATTCTCACGACATAATCTTAAGGAGAAAAGAGTTTAAAAGCTCTTTCTTTCAATGTTTATAAGATATAATTGTATTTTCATTATTTCACGAGAAAAACAGGTTCATAGTTACACGTAGCATGTATGGACTGAACGTAAGCTTTCATACTTTTAAAAATCTAATCCCTAAAGATTCGTTTTCTCTTTTATTTCCCCTCCTTAAAGTAGCTCTCAACTATTTGTAGTTTTTGTACAATGGCTGCGAAAATTAAAACAATATGTTCGATGACCGTATACACCTTTTCATTATTACCAATAAAAACACTATTTGTTGTTTTAGAATCTTATATATATATATATATAATTATTACACATATCACATGGGCCATTTGGATTCATGACTCAATGATTGCGGATCGATTATTGATTGTAATTGATAAATTATTTGTGTATGAATGGAGTTAAGCAAAAAAAAAATAATCATACTTAGCAAAAAAAAATCTGAAACTTCTATTAAGGTACTTTAATTCAATTTTATTAAATCGTGTTATTATTAATTTTAAATTGTTCATGAAATAGATGATTACATCTTCATTCATTTTTATTAAAATTTAATTGACAAATAAATATGTACCTGATTTTTTTCTATTTTTTTGTCTTTTCTTCTTAAATTATGGAGTTAATCTTGTTTTGAGTTCCCACAGAACCAAAAAGCAATAAATAAGTAAAGCAAACACACACAAATATTGATATATAAGTCTTCGATTAGAATATCACCTGTTAAAGATATATATAGACGACACACACACTTTGAGATGTAAACGACGATCACTCCAATCTCCCACCCGTATTTTGTCCTTTCTTCTTCCAATTTTCTCGTCAGCGTCGTCATCATCATCATCATCAAGAGATTTAGTACTCAACACCTTTGTAAACCCTAATCTGTAAGATGAGAATCACACGTAACGTCAAGGTCTTACTCTTCTTCCTCTTCATCTCCCTCTTCCTCATCGCCGTATCCGCTGGCGAGTCAAAATGCGAGTGTTCACACGAAGACGAGGAAGAAAACAAAGCCGGAGCTAACAAATACAAGATCGCCGCCATACCTTCCGTTCTCGTCGCCGGAGTTATCGGCGTTCTGTTCCCGTTGCTCGGAAGATTCTTCCCGTCTCTGAGACCGGAGACGACTTTCTCCTTCGTGACGAAAGCCTTCGCCGCCGGCGTAATCCTCGCGACGGGGTTTATGCATGTGTTGCCGGAAGGTTACGAGAAGCTGACGTCACCGTGTCTGAAAGGAGAAGCTTGGGAGTTTCCATTCACGGGGTTTATCGCAATGGTCGCTGCGATTCTGACTCTCTCCGTTGATTCTTTTGCGACGGCGTATTTTCATAGATTACATTTCAAGACGTCGAAAAAGATTGGTGACGGTGAAGAACAACGCGTTGACGGTGGCGGTGGCGGTGGAGAGGATCTTGGGTTGCACGTGCATGCTCATGGTCACACGCACGGGATTGTTGGCGTGGAATCTGGTGATTCCGAGGTTCAGCTTCACCGGACTCGAGTTGTGGCTCAGGTATTTAATTAATTCAATTAATTACCTTTAATTTACCTCTATTTTATTTTTATTTTCTTAACTTTTTTAAGAAAAAACAAAACATATGTCACTGAATTTTCATTTAGCTACTTGTTTTTTGTCGTAATTTTGGGTAGTTTTGTCGACAACTTCCGTTTAGAATTTGTACATATAATTATATATACTTCGTGATATACTCGTCGGGTATGACATGTTAATTGATTATTTAGAATTTAAGTACATATTATTTACAAAAATAAATCTCGTAATTTTGTTATATAGATTTGTTTATCCATTACAAGAGATTTATAATATATATTTCTCTTTTACAATATTCATCTATTATACACAGTTTTTCTATTTATGTTTATAAAAAAGTATACTACTACTCTATTAGTAGTAGTTAATAGGTGCATGAATTTTTTGGTCCATGCGGGTAACATATTCTTTCGGAGAAATTTGACCACATATTCTGGTCCCCCGATAGATAAAGCCTGAAAAATCAACTCTCACTCTTTAATATAGTAATTTATTCCAAAAAGTAACTGTTAATACGGTTTGTACCCTTTAATATATAAGTTTACCGTAAAAAGTGAGTCAATTGTTGGGAAGCCTAAAGTTAGATCAAAGATGCAATCTTTTCGTGTGTATGTAACTAAGCATAAAAGTATGAGATACAATTATAAATGATGGGTCCATAATATGAGTTTGCTTCCCTTTTCATCACCCTCTTTACGTAATTTTTAGCATGAAGATTCCAATATAGATTCCTAATCCTTTTATGTAAAAAAGGTGAAGTTAACAACTTACTCAGTTTTAATAATAATTTATTAAAAATGTATAGGTGTTGGAAGTGGGAATAATAGTACACTCAGTGGTAATAGGAATATCACTTGGGGCATCACAAAGTCCAGACACTGCCAAAGCTCTCTTTGCTGCTTTAATGTTTCATCAATGCTTCGAAGGTCTTGGTCTTGGTGGTTGCATCGCCCAGGTAAACTATTCTCCTATCTTTGCTTTTCATTTTTTATTTTCACAATTCTTTTTCTATTTTCTATATAGAAGAATCATAGGATATATATATGTAGTATTCCTTGATATTATCTATTGAATTTTACATGAAATGTGTGTCGTCCATCTTTTCGGCTTTTTTTGACTCATCCTCCACTTGCTAACTATACAAACAGCGATTCCATTTTCAACTCTTGGCCTACACACACATCTGACTTTCTTCATTTAGATATTTACATATATTCAGTGAATCACAAGGAAACAAACTTTAAAATGTAGTAATATTTTGACCATTGATGTCTATAATGTAAAATGCATGCAGGAGTTAGTTGTTGAATCTTTGTTTGCTTTAATGGCTCTGAAAACATGTTTCACAAAATTTAATGTTTTGTCAGACATCTGACTTTTCTTGGGGCAAAAAATCAAACATTTTGATATGACCAGATAAATAATCTTAAAAATTAAACTTGGAGTAGTAATCATAAGCATATCTAAAAGAATTTCATGTTTCGTTAGTAACTTATGTTTCTTCTAAACCGACATCATTTGGTTGAGTAAATTACGATTTGATCAATTGTGTATCTCTGATCATAATTTGAATTCTCATATATATATATATATATATATATATTGCAGGGAAATTTCAATTGTATGTCAATTACAATAATGTCGATATTTTTCTCTGTAACGACGCCGGTGGGAATAGCGGTCGGAATGGCAATTTCAAACTCTTATAATGAGTCGAGCCCAACGGCTCTGATCGTCCAGGGAGTCCTTAACGCTGCCTCAGCAGGCATCCTCATCTATATGTCTCTCGTAGACTTTCTCGCAGCAGATTTTATGCACCCAAAGATGCAATCTAACACTGGACTTCAAATCATGGCCCATATCTCTCTTCTTGTTGGAGCCGGGATTATGTCACTTTTAGCTAAATGGGCTTAGAACGAATCGTCTCCCGTTAAATACGTACAGTTTGTTATGCAAATGATGATATATATAAATTATGGTACAAATCGCGAGATTACAAATTGCTAATGTTCACTTTATAGTTCATAGTCTTGTTTATACAGATTATAAAAGTTTTTTAATTTATGACATAAGTTGGTTTAAAATTTTATTGTTTCATATTTTTTCAGTTTTGGTTTATTAGTTGAAGAGAACACTCTAAAGTGTATTAGCAAAATGTATGGTAAAAAATAGATATATTTTTTACAACGAAGTAGTAGCAGTTTCGATCTTTTAAAAATATGTAAAAATGGGGAAAGGGGAAATCTATTTATGGTATGTAAATTTCATACTGTATTAATCATTTTAACAATTAATGATGGAGGTTACAGTTGTCAAAATCTGATATTTAATAGTAATAACAGATGGCCGAAGTAAATACAACGAAAAACGTTGACTGGTTGTTGACAAAATAAACGTTGACTATTTTTAGAATATAATCAACTTATAAAATTACTTTCTCTAGATTGTAAATATTTGACACAAGTCGAAGGAGATTAGCTTATTCATTATTCCATTTTAAGAACAAAGAAATATATAGGTTATACAAACTTAATTACAATCCATGACAAAGGAAAAAAGCATAAAATAAGATATCTTTATTTTAAAAAAAAAAATTTACATTGTGTCTAGTTAGATGACAAATCTTTAAATATGATGTAGAGATATTAACATTACTAATTTAGCTATCATTTAACTTAATCACGATGGATATATTCTAAAAAGAAATCATTATCCTTAAATCACAATGGATAACGTCAGACCCAAAAAAGAAAAAAGAGATTTGTTGCAGATATATATTAATATTATTGTAGTAATTGACTGATAAATATTACACAGTTAGATAGATAGCTCAACAAACACGAGACCTTGGATAAAAAAAAAAAAAGCCAAAAACTAAAAACGTTTTTGTAGTTAAACATATAACAAAAATATGTTTTTCTCTCTAATTCGTCAGTGTTATCGTTCATCTTCGGCAGATAGAGATGATGGATCATCATTGTCTTCGTCTTCTTCTACTTACATCATGAATGACACGCATGCGCGTATGACAAGGACGAATATCTCTCGAAGAGTGACCCGTCAGGCGCCGCTTTGGTTGGAGCGGAGAAGGATCAAGCGGTGGCGGCCGTCTCTTTCTGCTATCTTGGAAGACGCATCAACCCCCGTCNAATTTATTAAAAATGTATAGGTGTTGGAAGTGGGAATAATAGTACACTCAGTGGTAATAGGAATATCACTTGGGGCATCACAAAGTCCAGACACTGCCAAAGCTCTCTTTGCTGCTTTAATGTTTCATCAATGCTTCGAAGGTCTTGGTCTTGGTGGTTGCATCGCCCAGGTAAACTATTCTCCTATCTTTGCTTTTCATTTTTTATTTTCACAATTCTTTTTCTATTTTCTATATAGAAGAATCATAGGATATATATATGTAGTATTCCTTGATATTATCTATTGAATTTTACATGAAATGTGTGTCGTCCATCTTTTCGGCTTTTTTTGACTCATCCTCCACTTGCTAACTATACAAACAGCGATTCCATTTTCAACTCTTGGCCTACACACACATCTGACTTTCTTCATTTAGATATTTACATATATTCAGTGAATCACAAGGAAACAAACTTTAAAATGTAGTAATATTTTGACCATTGATGTCTATAATGTAAAATGCATGCAGGAGTTAGTTGTTGAATCTTTGTTTGCTTTAATGGCTCTGAAAACATGTTTCACAAAATTTAATGTTTTGTCAGACATCTGACTTTTCTTGGGGCAAAAAATCAAACATTTTGATATGACCAGATAAATAATCTTAAAAATTAAACTTGGAGTAGTAATCATAAGCATATCTAAAAGAATTTCATGTTTCGTTAGTAACTTATGTTTCTTCTAAACCGACATCATTTGGTTGAGTAAATTACGATTTGATCAATTGTGTATCTCTGATCATAATTTGAATTCTCATATATATATATATATATATATATATTGCAGGGAAATTTCAATTGTATGTCAATTACAATAATGTCGATATTTTTCTCTGTAACGACGCCGGTGGGAATAGCGGTCGGAATGGCAATTTCAAACTCTTATAATGAGTCGAGCCCAACGGCTCTGATCGTCCAGGGAGTCCTTAACGCTGCCTCAGCAGGCATCCTCATCTATATGTCTCTCGTAGACTTTCTCGCAGCAGATTTTATGCACCCAAAGATGCAATCTAACACTGGACTTCAAATCATGGCCCATATCTCTCTTCTTGTTGGAGCCGGGATTATGTCACTTTTAGCTAAATGGGCTTAGAACGAATCGTCTCCCGTTAAATACGTACAGTTTGTTATGCAAATGATGATATATATAAATTATGGTACAAATCGCGAGATTACAAATTGCTAATGTTCACTTTATAGTTCATAGTCTTGTTTATACAGATTATAAAAGTTTTTTAATTTATGACATAAGTTGGTTTAAAATTTTATTGTTTCATATTTTTTCAGTTTTGGTTTATTAGTTGAAGAGAACACTCTAAAGTGTATTAGCAAAATGTATGGTAAAAAATAGATATATTTTTTACAACGAAGTAGTAGCAGTTTCGATCTTTTAAAAATATGTAAAAATGGGGAAAGGGGAAATCTATTTATGGTATGTAAATTTCATACTGTATTAATCATTTTAACAATTAATGATGGAGGTTACAGTTGTCAAAATCTGATATTTAATAGTAATAACAGATGGCCGAAGTAAATACAACGAAAAACGTTGACTGGTTGTTGACAAAATAAACGTTGACTATTTTTAGAATATAATCAACTTATAAAATTACTTTCTCTAGATTGTAAATATTTGACACAAGTCGAAGGAGATTAGCTTATTCATTATTCCATTTTAAGAACAAAGAAATATATAGGTTATACAAACTTAATTACAATCCATGACAAAGGAAAAAAGCATAAAATAAGATATCTTTATTTTAAAAAAAAAAATTTACATTGTGTCTAGTTAGATGACAAATCTTTAAATATGATGTAGAGATATTAACATTACTAATTTAGCTATCATTTAACTTAATCACGATGGATATATTCTAAAAAGAAATCATTATCCTTAAATCACAATGGATAACGTCAGACCCAAAAAAGAAAAAAGAGATTTGTTGCAGATATATATTAATATTATTGTAGTAATTGACTGATAAATATTACACAGTTAGATAGATAGCTCAACAAACACGAGACCTTGGATAAAAAAAAAAAAAGCCAAAAACTAAAAACGTTTTTGTAGTTAAACATATAACAAAAATATGTTTTTCTCTCTAATTCGTCAGTGTTATCGTTCATCTTCGGCAGATAGAGATGATGGATCATCATTGTCTTCGTCTTCTTCTACTTACATCATGAATGACACGCATGCGCGTATGACAAGGACGAATATCTCTCGAAGAGTGACCCGTCAGGCGCCGCTTTGGTTGGAGCGGAGAAGGATCAAGCGGTGGCGGCCGTCTCTTTCTGCTATCTTGGAAGACGCATCAACCCCCGTCGTCTTCGCCAGGGAGACTAATCGTTCGTTTGGAACATTTTTAGCCAGAGAAACGGCGTCGGTCTCCCGCAGAGATCGTACGTCACTGAAGAGAGCCTGGTAACTATTTCATGATTTTCTGCTTTATTTTTTAAATATCATTGAGATTTATATAATGCCATTGCTTTTGAAATTGAGATTTTTTTCATCAGCAATAGTTTTTGAAAAAAAAACTATATATTTCATTAAATTGTTTTTTTTAATACTTATCAGCTAATTTAGGGATTAATAGGATGTGGACTAATTATTTAACTCACGACAGGATTACAAGAGTAATGCATTTTTTCTTGAATGCAGGAGAGACACAATCATATACCGTACAGCATCACCTGGTTTCGCTCCATCTCCGTTCATGTATTGAAAGTGTCAAGTGTGTGTATTCATTCTTGTTCACCATCTTCAATGTTTTAGTTTTTTCTTACCTAGAACCTCCTTAACTCGAGAGAGAATTTATATAATTCTTGTAGTTGCTTTATTAAAACTACACCGGTATTATATTTATTTACCCGAGCAATGTGAACAATTTATAACCTTCAGTTTATATGGCGTTAAAAGTTAGAGGATTGCCAAGTCTTAACACAGATTCCGATTTTTTTTTCAATTTAAAAGTTATAAACACTAATCCAAGTAAAGTTGATGATTTTGCCCCAAAAACAATAGTTGAAATCGATCTCCTAACGATAAATATCTTATTTTGCACATCGATCTCCTAACGATACACGATAGATGTCTTATTTTGTGTGTTCGGATTTTGGGGATTTCATGCGGATGATTTGACATTCATATTTTGTGTGTTCGGTAGAAGGTAAAAGAAGTGACCGTTGCAATTTTTTTTTGTGATAAAAGGAAAAATAACCTTTGTCGAAGAAAAATGAAACAACAACGTACGTAACGAAACCTTAATATTTCCTTCTTTTTTTTGGGTCTTCTTTTCTGAAGAAAACCCTAACCTTTGCTTATAAAAATCTCATAACCCATTCTATCATCAAAAGTGTTCGCCTAAAAAGTCAAATCTTTCGATTCTTCCAGTTGGCTTTCATTGATCGATGATCATTCCCAATTAACTCTCTAGTCTTGATCAAACCAACTCGATGGCGATGGGAGAGAGTCACGTCACGAGAGAGGAAGAACTTCAAGACGGTGGGCTTTAAAGTCTGGTTTTGGCGATGGGCTTTCCTGTCTAGGCTCTCTTCTCACCTTACCTCCCATGGGTCTGGGCGCTACCTAGGTATAAATCCTTACCACTTCATTTTTTTTTTCTTCGCTTTTAATTAAAATCACTTTTTAATTCACAATTTAAAAAATAATAATTAAAATTTTGGATTGATTTTGTGTAACTCTATCTTCCATGACTATTGTTATATCTATTTATTTATAATTTATCTTATTTTGTATAATTACAGTTTTGCAAGACTGTATAATTTTGGATTGATTTTGTATAATTACAGTCTTGCAGTTTATTATATCTTTTTATTTCTATTTTATCTTATTTCTGTTAGACAAGTGTCTTATAATATAACCTATCACTACTGAATTTTTTTTTTAAAGAAAATTTGTAATAATTTATTTTGTTATTATGTTATTTATAATGGTTTGTGATTAAAAATTTGTTGTTTATATTATAATTTTTGTATTTTAAAAATTGAAAACCTGTCAATAAAACATTTGCATGTAATGAATAAAATTATTTAAACCTTTGTGAAATCTTTGTTTTTTAAGTACAAATTAGTTTTGATTCTAACAGATTTTTTTTTTACTAATCTACAATTTATTTTATTTGATGTTTCCCCTATCTTTGTTTTTTTTAATTAGAAATATTTATTTAATTAAGTAATTAATCTTAATTAAGTTTTTCTAATGGCAATTGAATGTATTTTTTTACACATTTTAAAGTTAGTTTTATATTTGTACTTTCTAATTAATAATTAATATAGTAGGATTTAATCCACATGCCATAATACTATATAAAACATATTCGAAATTATTTAATAAGATATATACAAATAGGTTACTTTTCTTGTTTGCCATATGTAAAACATGAATCTTCTGGCTTTCATTTTAATGTTTGATATGAACATATTTATCTAATTACTACTGATATATAGATAGGAACGACCAAAATTAATCATTTAGCCTCAGCCTTTATATATTAATCCACATTAGATAAAATCTAATCCAACTCTAGCCTTTATATATTAATCCATTTCTCTCATAAAAAGAAGTACTATTCTCGCTCCCTTCACACAAGTCTCAATTTCACAAATAACCTTTTACCTTTCAACCTCTTAAAACAAGACAAAAAGATTTTATAATAGAAAATGAAAGAGACGAAAGGATGCTGCTTCTACGTTACAATAGTAGTTTGCATTGTTTTGATCGTGGGCTTAGACATCGTCGCTGGTTACGTCGGATTACAAGCCGATGTTGCCCAAGAAGATGTAAATATGTCTATCATATATTATATAGTCAACAAATGATGATGATGGTGATGGTGATGATGATGATATCGATGATGATGATGATGATGATGATGATGATGATTATATATTTTTTGTTTTTGTTATGTGGCAGGTGAAGCACCATAGGGTGTGGATGCTCGAGTGTAAAGCTCCAAGCAAAAGAGCTTTTGTGTTAGGGATTATAGCAATGTCATGTTTGGCAGCAGCTCATGTCATTGCCAATGTGATCGGATGCTCTACCTCCAATCGATTACCAACACCCGGCGTCGGCGTCGGCGCCATAACTAATACGATCGCTACACAGTTCTACACAATATGCCTTGTTCTCAACTGGTAATAATTTTTGACACTCCTAAAACTCATAATAGATGTCATGCATGAGAAAAGGGAAAGACGGAAAGTTAATAGATTTGCTGTAATCATATAGTTTAGAGAGATATCATGAAATACATACCACTAAATATCATTACGTTTTCAGAAATAGAACAAATACATTTTTAAAAGTTTACAAAGCCTTCTTAATAAAGGTTTCACAAAAAAAAACAAAGCCTTCTTAAAAATGATCATTCAAATGATGTTAGTAATATTCGTAAGCTTAGGAAGATTTTCATAAACTTTTCTAATCATTTTNAAAAAAAAAAAAAAAAAAAAAAAAAAAAAAAAAAACAAGAAACGAAATATTTATTAGAATGCATTTTCAAAATAGTATCAATTTACCACAAAATTAATAACCTCAAAATTATTTAGTTTAGTCCAGAAACAAATATATCAATAATTATGCATATGATGAGAAAGTTAATCAAAAAGTTTAATCAGTATTTAATCATTACACAGGGTTGCTTCAAGATTAAACATTTTATAGCTTATTCAACCCAGTTACATTTGTTAAAAGCTCTTGACTGAATGAAATATGAATTATGGTTTAAAATTTGAGACAATGTTTGGTTGAGAACAGGGTCGTAGGAATCGCTGGAGCGGTGTTACTTGCGATGGGGATATGGTCGAACAGAGAGTCAAGATCAAAATGTGGATTCACAAACAAATATTTTCTATCTTTTGGAGCCAAAGTGTGTTTCGTTCATGCCATTTCCTCTGTCATTTATTACGTATCGTCTGTCGTAGCTAATTAATGTTGAAGTTAATTTGTGAATTGGTCGTATATATATCATAGACTTTCGCAATTCCGTTTCTTTTGTAAAGAAATCGAAATCTCTTTCTTATTTTATAATAATTCGTGTAACAAAGATAACAGAAGCTAGAAAACTTAAATAAGATGTTCAGAATTCTGTGAATACTTGTGATTGTCGTACTAGTTACTATACGAACTAAAAGAAAGAAAGAAAAAAGCTTATGGCTATGACGTGGACATATATAGTAAAATTTCACGTGGAAAATGTTAAATATAGTGTAAAATTTAGATTTTGGTGAAATTTTCTTCAAAAATAATTTATGAATTAAGCTAGCTAGAAGGGAAATACAAGAGATGGATAAAGGTGAAATTTTCTTCAAGATCAGATTGAGGAAGAACGTCGTCGGAGTTTTTGAATTCCTCGTTTGGTTTTAAATTTGTTGTGTTATTACTTGGTTCCTGATTTTTTTAATAAAGACGATCAAAAAAAAAAAAAAAGCTAGAAGGGATGGATAAATTAAGCTACAAGAGATGGATAAAGATGAAATAGAAGGATAAAGCGCTAGTTGCCCAAAAAAAAAAAAAGAAGGATAAAACGTTATAATTGTGAGATTCAAAACTGATTAATTATATTTAGACTCGAAAATTAAAGATATTTCTAACAAATCTTATTCTAATTAAATTCTAAACTTGAAAAATCGAAATTTTCGCAGATTGATTCGCTTTTTCCGTCACATACAAAAAGAAGTTTCCATTTAATTNCTCTGTCGAACCGTAAAGAAATGTGTCTTCCATTTCGACCGGTATCCAAAACCCTTTCTTCCTCTTCTTCTTCGACTATCGCGACGCGTATGATAAATTGCATACTACTTTCCGCATTCATTTGCTTGGTCTACCTCCTCATCTCGGCCTCAAGGCTTCAATCTAAAACCTCTATTCATGCCTACTTCTCATCTTCTGATCAAGATCAATCTAAGAGCCTAACAAAAATCAACCACATCGTCTTTGGGTTAGGCTCAAGCACGAACTCTTGGCCTGCGCGTAGAGATTACGTTAAGCTTTGGTGGGATGCTCAGAAAATGAGAGGCTGCGTCTTCGTTGACCAACCTTTGTCGTCTTCGGAGAACCACACAGATTCTGATCTCCTTCCTCCGATTTGTATTTCCCAAGATACTTCTCGGTTCAGGTAAATAACTTTAACTTTACTTTCATCATCAGATTAAAATAGGTATGGCTTTTTATTAGTTTTAATCAGATACAGTACTATTTGTTGTAACGTCTATTTTTTATGTAACATATATTGATTTTACAAAATTTTAATATACTATATTTGTATATAAATTTCAATTTTTTTTTTTTTTTTTGTAATTTTGCAAATTCAACTCTATTATTATTATATATCTAAGGTACACTTGGAGAGGTGGTGACAGAAACGCGATCCGAATTGCGCGGTGCGTTCTAGAAACTGTCAGGCTATTCAACGCTTCCTCAGAAGAGATAAGATGGTACGTGTTTGGAGACGACGACACAATATTCATCCCAGAAAACCTCGCTCGAACGCTATCCAAATACGACCACACATCATGGTATTACATAGGNACCCTAATATCATCTCACGTTTTTTTCTTCTTCAAAACGGTTCCAATTATAATTCGGCATATAATTGTCTTGATTTTGATTCCTCTTCCTCGTCTTGTTCATCTTCTTTTGTTGATCGCAATTGGGCATTGTCCTATGGTTCCTTACCTCTCTTTAATGAGGACTCGTCATCATCTTTTGAATTCTTTCAAAGAAATGAAAATTATACAAAGAAAAGTTATAGTGATCAACAAGTGCCGATGCTTCGGCCCGGTTCTTTGGACATTCCTAAGGTAGTATACACTAACAATTTTGTTGTCTTTTTTTAAAGAGGGTTCTTATATGATTATGATGATTTATTTAATTTATATGCTTCATGCTTGTTTAGCTCTATTCATTCAATGTTTCTTCTGTCTCACTTTACGCAGGATAGTTCATACTCAGGCTTCAATGGCTACGAAACTAAAGAAGATATAGAAAATGTTTTTCTGAACGATTTTGATGTCGACGAGGTAGTATTAGAAGAATATAACCCCAATGAAGATTTGATCCTAACTGATCAACTAATCGATGAATTAACGAAGCAGAATCGAGAGACCACGTCGACCAAGGTATTAAACAAACATCTATGATCCTGTTGGTTTTGATTAACTTCATCGTCGACTTATTATTAATTTTTTTTTTGGTTTTGTTTTTATAGATTATGTCATCTTCATCATCGGGTATGTCATCGGTAATACATAAAGATTACAACATTGAAGCTTTGGCTAATGCAAGCTCTCAAGATTACTCTATAAATCAAGTGATTGGTTCAAAAGCAAAGGAAGAGACCAATAATCTTCCAATATTCCCTAACGCTCTTGTTCAACTTGACTGTGGACAATCGCAGTTGATTTTAACCGATGAGATGTTACCATGGGAGAATCAAATACCTGTTGAAAGATATACTCCGGAAGCTCGAGAAGAGGCGAAGAAGAGATATTTCGAAAAGAAGAAGAAACGCAAGTACGTACAATTATAACTCATGAAAATTATATTAAAGATAACTCCATGCCAAGTGTATACGTACTTACAAGTTCAAATTAATAACAAAATGCAGGTTTGGGAAGCAAATTAGATATGAATCTCGAAAATCTACAGCTGATACGAAGAGACGAATGAAAGGAAGATTTACAAAAGCTGGTGCAGAGTATGATTATGACCCATGCACGAGCTAATTATATTAAGAAACGGACTAATAAGATCATGAGCTAATTAACAAACCAAGCTCAATTTTGAGACACCAATAAGGAAAATAAATAGATGGTGGAAATCATATGACCATCATCACATCTTTTGATAGTACATGTTCCGGTCATAAGGGTGGGTTGTTGTTTAGTTATACCGTCTGGTTCGTCGACATATCTACACTCCTCTGGATATGCACACGCTTGAAGATTGCAAAAGTCACTGAGAGATCAAAAACGATCTCGACTAGTATTGATTCGATTCTAGAGATTATTTTGAAGTTTTTTTTAATAAAATTAAAAAACTTCTTACGAAGAATAATAAATTATTAAAAACTTTAGTTAGATTCTAACTGGTACTGGAAGTCAATAGGTTCAGTTTGCGTTGGAGTTGGTTATCAAAGACTTAAAACTACATTATTCTTCATCATTTATTTTTTTCGAAATATAAATCGATTTATGGACGTAAAATATTGTTAAGCAGATAATAATCGATTCGAGAAAAAGCAAGACAAAAAAAAAGAAAAAAAACAAGAAAAAACATGGGAATGTCCATGTACGTGAGTCAGTCAGTAGTATCTTAACCACGTCTTTTGCAAATTTAAGATACGTATTCATGGCATTTTTCACTTTTCCTAACAAGTTCTTTAATCATTTTTCACGAAACAAAATTAAACCATGTCTTCTAAATATATTAATATCATACCTTATGGCTCGGATCTTGTGACACTGCACATGTTGTGGGCAGCAAAATTTACGTTACTAAACGTTGCTTGTTTCATATCTTCTCAATATTTAATTGTGTAAAGTATATACTATGCGCTTATATTTAACAAGCACAATATTAAAATTGGACTAGTCCGATTTGTGATCTTACAATTGACTCAAATAAAATTAGGAACGAGATCTAGGTACACATTACTAAACATTAACTAATGATATATTTTTGTTAACTAACATATCATATATACCAAAAAGCAGGAAAAAAGATAATTATCATGACCAAAAACAAGTAATAAACTCTACTGTTTATTTTTATTAAATAAAAAAACCTCTATTCTTAATACAAATCTCTTTCTTGTTAAATAACAAAAAAAAAAGTCTCTTAATCTGTATTGTTGTATTGGAAATTAATTTTATTTGTGAATAAATTGACACGCATCAAGTAATAAATCCATTACCCAAAATAAAATCATCTCCAATTTAAGATGTGCATTACTTTAAATTGAGAAAATTGACAAAGTGGAGAAACAACTAACGTATGAGTCCATAAAGATTCCAACACTCTCCAATTAGATTTTCTAAATACGACTAATTTAATAAACTCTTTCTTTATTTAATTACGCCTTAGCTTCCGTGCCTAATCACAACTAGTTAGGCACCATTAACTCCTTACACTAAAACCATTTTTTAACTTGACTCCATTACTCTCCCTCTAATCAACCTTCCTCCTCCGCCGCCGCTACGGCCTACACCCACCGTGACCACCACTATTATTTAGTATACCCACCGTCCTATCGTATTCTATTTTAAGATCTTACCTTTCCCATATTATACATATATATATATATAGGTAATATACCAAAATTTATCCTTCTTCATACATATTTTGTCTCTGTCGAACCGTAAAGAAATGTGTCTTCCATTTCGACCGGTATCCAAAACCCTTTCTTCCTCTTCTTCTTCGACTATCGCGACGCGTATGATAAATTGCATACTACTTTCCGCATTCATTTGCTTGGTCTACCTCCTCATCTCGGCCTCAAGGCTTCAATCTAAAACCTCTATTCATGCCTACTTCTCATCTTCTGATCAAGATCAATCTAAGAGCCTAACAAAAATCAACCACATCGTCTTTGGGTTAGGCTCAAGCACGAACTCTTGGCCTGCGCGTAGAGATTACGTTAAGCTTTGGTGGGATGCTCAGAAAATGAGAGGCTGCGTCTTCGTTGACCAACCTTTGTCGTCTTCGGAGAACCACACAGATTCTGATCTCCTTCCTCCGATTTGTATTTCCCAAGATACTTCTCGGTTCAGGTAAATAACTTTAACTTTACTTTCATCATCAGATTAAAATAGGTATGGCTTTTTATTAGTTTTAATCAGATACAGTACTATTTGTTGTAACGTCTATTTTTTATGTAACATATATTGATTTTACAAAATTTTAATATACTATATTTGTATATAAATTTTAATTTTTTTTTTTTTTTTTGTAATTTTGCAAATTCAACTCTATTATTATTATATATCTAAGGTACACTTGGAGAGGTGGTGACAGAAACGCGATCCGAATTGCGCGGTGCGTTCTAGAAACTGTCAGGCTATTCAACGCTTCCTCAGAAGAGATAAGATGGTACGTGTTTGGAGACGACGACACAATATTCATCCCAGAAAACCTCGCTCGAACGCTATCCAAATACGACCACACATCATGGTATTACATAGGATCGAACTCAGAGACTTATATTCAGAACTCGATATTCGGACACGACATGGCTTTTGGCGGTGGAGGGTTTGCTTTAAGCAGCTCATTGGCTAATGTTTTAGCTAGAAACTTTGATTCTTGTATCGAACGGTATCCACATTTGTACGGAGGAGACTCTAGGGTTCATGTTTGTGTGCTCGAGCTTGGAGTTCAATTGTCTCGTGAGCCTGGCTTCCATCAGGTTTTAATTTTTCTTTTTTTTATTTCAATACTTATTACTAGTAACTGTTTTCAAAAGTTTATTATTATTATTATCTTTTTTTTTAAGCAGTTTGATGTGAGAGGAAATGCATTGGGAATATTGACATCACATTCAACGAGACCGTTGGTGTCACTACACCACATGGCTCACATTGACCCAATCTTTCCAAACTCAACCACTTTCTCCGCCGTCCGCCACCTCTTCTCCGCTGTAGAATTCGACCCTCTCCGTATATTTCAACTTTCCGTTTGCTACGACCGTTGGTACTCTTGGACCATCTCCGTTTCCTGGGGCTATACTGTTCAGGTAATCAGGTTAATATGTTATTTTTTATTGGTTTGAGAATTAAGTTGTGTGAATTTTCATGACTCCGGTAATCTAATGTTATTATTAAATCAAATTAATAAATTATTTTTGTTTCAAATGTTAGATTGAAAGTAGGCATTTGTTATTACCGGATGCTTTGCGGACACAAGAGACGTTCCGGCCGTGGGGACAATCCGGATACACATTCAACACAAGAGAGATTCATCCTGATCCATGCCAAAGACCTGTCACTTTCTACATGGAACATGTTTCTTCTAGTCGCCATAATGGAACCATTAGAAGTGTTTACAAGCAAGCTTATGAGAATTGCACCTACGATCCCATTACATCGCCTCGCAAAATCCAAGAGATTAGAGTGTTTTCAAAAAGACTCGATCTCGATATCAGACAAGTAATTCATTCCATCTTTTTTTTCTTCTTTTCTTTGAGGGAAAAAAGTACAAATAGCTAGTTAGATGGTGAAATTTGATTATATTTAGAATTACGTAGTGACTTTTTTAAAAATAGCACCATAAATATATAGTATTTTTTTTTTCAGCAAATCAAATATATTGATATAGTATTTCATATAGTTTTTACTACTACTTCCTTGATTTGATTTAAGTTTGTTTAATTATCTGAACTAAATTATTTTGCCATTTTGGATGTGGTAGTTGAAGGCTCCCAGAAGGCAGTGTTGTGATATATTACCTACTTCTTCCACTGGTGGCAAAGTAATGGAAATTGGACTGCGAGAGTGCAAAGAGGATGAGCTCATCTATATGCATCCCTAGCTATAATTTTCACCGTAACTATATACATACACTATACTTTTTCGGGATATATTGCCATCCCAACCAACAAATTAGTTTTAGCTATTTTCTATACTCAACATTAAAATATATATATATATATATATATATATATATGTTGTTAATTGGCTGGTTGCCTTTCAGCTTTTGGGGGCTTTAATTTGTAGTTACAAATTTTTGATATATTCACCAGTCGTAACAATTTTCTGGAATATATATATGATCATATTAATATGCAAGCAAAAAATAATAATTATATATATGTTTGTAAGATATGAAATTTTTAAAATTAAAAATCTTATATATGTGTTTGACTGGTAGAAAAGATATTTGAATGGTAGGAGAAGAGTCATTGAAACACATCGGAACTGTAATATATTCGACAAAATAACAAATTCCAGAGTATTCTTTTTAAGGATGACTCAGTCACTCGACAACTAACAAACTAACTAACATATGTTTTCTTTTTAATTTCTCTCATGAAAATTGTTGGGTTTACATGCAATTATAATTTTGGTGAGTTAATTTTCTTATAAACCGGGTAATTGCGTGGAATCCGGCCCAATTATAATATAAACCGAGTAATTACGTAGAACCCGGCCCAATTATAAACCGGGTAATTGTGTGGAACCTGGCCGAATCTAAGTCCAAACTAAATTACACCGACAATAAAATGAGATTATTATTGTAACAAGATTTTATAGTCAACCAAAGAAATTGGTTAAATCTAGGGTGAAACTGATGAAATGAAATTAATGTTAAAAATTAGGCTACCTACCTAATATAATTCCCCTTAGATTTAAAATACATATAAAGTTTGAGAATGATATTTTACTTCTATTACAAACTAAGAATCCAATTAGATTTCTTTTTTTTAATTAGTCTCTCACTTTTACAGCAGTTTCTTTTGTTCTTGTTTTTCTTAAGAACAATTTAACTCACTCTTTTTTTTAACATAAGAAAAACAAAAAATTTAAATGCGACCGCCGACCGGATTGACGTGGGGCAAAATAAAATCCGGTTTACTCGGTTTAAGCATAATGGGTAAATTAAATGATTAATCTTACTTTAAATTTTTTAATGAAAGTAATTAATTTAGCGTTAACCTTATAGAGATAGGCTCTGGTCTGGTGGAGGATTAGACGACTTTCCCACCGTGATGATATGATATGATACCTTGCCTTCTTTCTTAGACAGTTTTTTTTTTTTTTTTTTTAACTCTCTCTGTGTCTTGGTCCATATTTGCGTGATCGATCTCTCAATCTTGTTATCTTCGCCCTCCAGGCTCCTCAGAATTACTAAATCTTGCCATCGCCTCACTCGATTTCGATGACGATAGAGGCGACGACGACGCAATCACCGTCTTCGGAGACGGAGGTTCACTCTGGCGAGGACTTCGTTCACATCGACGACCCTAGACCTACCGGCGATATCTCCTTAAGCGACAGCATAGTTAATGTGGACAAGGATGAACTGCTCGACGACGAAGAAGCGGCGGCGGCAGCGGCAGAGGAGGAGGGATTTAATAAAGACTCTGATTCTGTTGTTAGCGGCGGAGATGGAGATGGAATCGGCGGTGGTGATGCCGGCGAGTCTTCATCTGAGACGGTTAAAGCTGAGTTACCTGATGAATTGGCCCAAAGCGTTGTGATTCTGACGTGCGAGTCCACAGCGGATGGTGGATCTTGCGATGTCTACTTGGTCGGTACTGCTCATGTTTCAAAGGTATTGGAAATTGGAACTAGGGATTTTGGTAATTACTGGAATGATTCTGAGATTGCTTGATTTGGAGAAAGCTGAATTATATTAATTGCATGTGAAAATTTTCAAGAAGGATCTATCAAACTTTTTCTATTAGTGGGATAATAATGATGGGACCTGTGTTTTTGGTTGTATCAGAACAATTCCCCAAACTGGAGTTAAGGTTTTAATTTAGTAGCTTCTGGAAAAAATATTGCTAAATTCAGCAAAATTGGGTTTTGTTTGATTATATTAGTCAGAAAATGAAATAAATGCTTAGCTCTTTGTTGTCAGATTAGACTATGATTCAATCATTCATGATGGAATAATCCTAAGTAAACCTTTTTTTTGGCTTGCAGCAATCCTGTCTTGAAGTTGAAGCAATAATCAGCTTCTTGAAACCAGAGGTTTGAATGCTCATTAAGGACTGAAGTTTGATATTTTTATTATGTCTATGCTGAGAGGTCTAAAGCATGTTTGTTGATATTACAGGTTGTCTTCGTGGAGTTGTGTTCAAGCAGATTGTCTGTTCTCAAACCTCAGACTTTGAAGGTTTGCTTTTCACAATCTTTGTGATTCTGCTTCTTCCTTCCTGTTTTGGTTTATAAATATAATGATTTAATGTTGTCAAAAATGTTTTACTAATCACAAAACAGAGGCTGCCTATTTCTTAAATTATACTTATATGATGCATGTACTTCACTTGCTCTGTATGTTATGCTATCCTTTGTTGTTGATTCATTACAGATCCAATTACTTATGCACGATTCTAACCCTTTTGCTTATTCTCTGATATGGTACTATATTTTGCTTTTCTATAGATTCCAACCATGTCGGACATGATAGAAAGTTGGAAGCAAAAACAGAACACATTCGGAATACTTTATGGATGGTTTCTTGCAAAGGCAGGTTTCCTTCATCATTTAATTTTTTGATGGAAGCTAAATGTTCTGAAGCCAAAAAATTTACACCCTTTCCTTCTGTTAGATCGCCAGTCACCTTGAGGTTTTTCCTGGTGCTGAGTTTCGTGTGGCGTATGAAGAAGCAATTAAATACGGCGGCAAGGTGATACTTGGTGATCGTCCTGTACAGGTGATATGTTTGTCCCTTGTTTCAAAACGTTCTTTAAGCAATGTTGTTATGCATCTTATAACATGGACTCGCATCTCTAACACCTCATGGGCGTCTATTTTTCAACAGCAATGTTTCTGTATACTGTATTCATTTGGTTTTGTATTTGTCGAAGCAGATTACGCTAAAAAGAACATGGGCCAAAATGCCTCTGTGGCACAAGGTAAAGTTTTTATACTCCATAATGTTCCAAGCTGTCTTCTTGCCCAGCGCTGAGGAACTCGAGAAAATGGTAAGTCTTAGTGTATTCTTTGTTCCCTTCTCTACATACACATGTAAATGAATGTGATTTGTTGTAACGAGAATATATTGATTCTGAATATCGGTTGATGGTAAATTGCATTGGTTTCAGCTGAAAGATATGAACGATGTGGATATGTTGACTTTGGTGATTCAAGAAATGAGCAAGGAATTTCCAACTCTCATGGATACTATAGTGCATGAGCGAGACCAGTTAGTATTCTCTATTCCCGCTCTTATGTAGTTTATCAGATTTGTAAAGCTGTGGCGTATCTTGATATATTATCTGGAAACTAAAATAGAAATGCTGGTCACAGCCAAAGTAGATAAGATTTAACGATCTTCCATCGACTTTCACATCCAAACTATCTCCTGATATAACAAAATTTGCAGGTACATGGCATCCTCTTTGCTGAGAGTTGCAAGTGAGCATAGTTCGGTTGTGGCAGTAATCGGGAAAGGGCATATTAATGGAATCAAGAAGAACTGGAAGCAACCTATAACGGTTTGATGTCGTTTCAACCTCTGAGTTAAGGAGCTTAATTTTTTGTTTAGGATTGTACGATAATTTTCGTTACATTGAAACTGCAGATGAATGATCTAATGGAGATACCAAGCGACAAGTCAGTGTTTACGGTAAAGAGGATAATATCATCAGTGGCAATGGCAGTTGCTGGGACAGCTATAGTTTCGGGTATACTTCTTGCAAGAAGAAGGTGAAGAAGATTGTGATTTGTGCCAGAGTTTTCTCTTCATTCTCCTCAGAGCCATACGAAGGAATGATACAAACTCAAAAATAACTTTTACTTTTTGTACCTTTGATTGATGAATTGAAAATAATAGAGCTTTCTTTCTTTTGGGTCTTTCGACTTTCGGTATTTCTCGTATCAATTGAAGTTTTTTTTTTTGTTTTACTTGAGTTTTATCATATTTAACAAACTAAAACTGTAAACCAATTTTTTTAACTGAAAAATATAGATCAGACATTTTGATTAGAGTGTTAGTACATGGAATTGTCAAAAAGAAAAGATACAATGGGTAGATATGTGATTATTTGGTCAAAAGTCAAAGCGGCCGCTAAACACATTTAATCAATCAACACATCAATGTTCTAGGTTAACTTTCCTAACAGTAGTTTCTTAACTTTCGTAACTTTATTATTGAAAAAAAAACTATTGCCTTTAGTACGTAATTTCTTGAATTTTTGGGATCCTCTCGTTTTGCAGATAACTCTATCAACAAAGTACAGAAACCAACTCAAATGTCATGATTCGTACAAGACAAACCAAATACGTAAAAACACTAATATATTTATTGACGAAGTCTATAACAAAAATCCAAACACACAAAAATCCCAAAAGGTCACATCACAATCATCATCCTTATTATTCTCACAAGTTACAACTACACCCAAACTCCCAAATCTTTTACATTTTCACCCCCTCAACTATTTGCAACCGAACATTGCCTCCTAACCACTCCGGCTGATCCCGTCTTGACATTGATCCGACCCATTTTCTCCATCGACTTCGCAAACTCAGAGAAGAAACTTTCCACTGAACCCGTCAAGATCCGGTTTATGTTTGAGAGTGTCGTGGGGTTAGTGGTGAGAGCAGAGTCTGACTGAAACAGACCTCTACGCTTGAGGACGAGCTGGTAATAACTTAGATCAAATGTTTTGCGGCTCCCTGGATCCATCTCAACGATTGTCTTGTTATCGTTGAGGCTAAGACATTTCCTAGACTTGAGATTGGCTGCATATTCGCTGTCTAAGGCTGGATCTTGGTCTCCACGACCCGTAAAGTTGTATAGACGGTTTGAGAAAGACGAGCAGTGAGATACACCAATAGTGTGAGCCCCTGTTATTATACGATAATTTTTTTTAACAATCTTGGAAGTTGGAACCATAGGTTAAATTGTTTTACTAGCGTTGTAACAGTATTAAATACTGTATAGTTCTTTATATAAAAAAAATATCTTTAGTTGAAAATCATTTTATTTCTTTGGTTAATACATAATACATGTAAAAGTTATTTTTTAATTATTTTTCTTTGTAGATTGTAAATGCATACGCAGACTACACAAGAGAAAATCATGTTTTTGATTTAGTTTACACATATTTTCTTTTAACACTCCATAATTAATTTAATTCTTAGCAATATTGTGTGGTACGGGTTGAAGAATTTACCGGAGAGTAAGACAAGGTCCTTAAGATCAAGTCCTTGGTTAGCAAAGAGTGTTTGAAGATTGGTGAAATTACTGGTCGGAGGAGGAATGTTAGCTAATGCCTCCGATGAATTTGATATCCTCCCATCTCTTCGTCCGGTCGGTACACTCCAATTAGGTCCTCCCTACAACATACCAAAGGTCAAATATATGATGAGCATACTACGATTTGTTATTTGTGATCACCTTATGTGAATATGATGCTTACCGTGAAAACGATAGCGTCACGAGATGCTAGAGCGATGATATCAGCGCAAGAGACAATTCCAGGGCACTGAGCTTCAAGCACAGCTTTGATGGCCTCGATGAAGCCAAATCCTCGAACCGTTAGGTTAGGAGTTGCGTCTCTCTCTGCGTTTCCTGACGTCGAGTTTATAAGCACTGATCCGTCACATCCCTACAATAATTACATGTGTATATCTCCATCAATTAGCTATTCAGAATGTTACACAATATATCAAGAGAAAAAAAGAATGAGAGAAAATAAGAGTTTACTCGGACAAAACAGTCATGGAAATGCATCCTAATGAGAGCAGCAGCAAGAGAAGGAGCATTAGAAATGTGGTTTGAAACAAAATCTTGAACAATCTTTTCAGCGTTAGGACAAGTATTGGCATAGAAGTTCATCTGCAATTGAGCTTGGATCGGTCCAACCATTCCCACAAGAAAGAGAGAGAGTGAGAGAGTAATAGCTCTCAAGCAGTTCATCTTTAAATTTGTGTCTTTTTGGGAGGATTATGTTCACTGTGTTGTTGTGTTGTGTGTGATGGATGTATTGGAGACGTCAAAAGAAGCTTTATATAGAAGGTTTTGCAGGTTTGGTTGTGTAGGCGTGGGTCCATTTAAGCTAACCAACATGTGCTCTCTTATGAGTGTAATTTTTTTTTTTTTTTTGATATTTCTCTGACTCACAATCTGCGCCGCTCGGAATTACCAAAGTTTAAAAATTACATTAGTAATTACAAAATTGGTTTTGTAGTACTCTTACTAATGTCATGAATAATTGATATTCAGTGAGATATAAAGTTGGCAGATTTTCTTATTCTTAATGATTAAAGTTTACGTCTTTCCACTTATATTTTTTTCTCCCATTGCTTGAAACCTTGAATGTTAGATCTTTTATGGAATTTTTTTATAAACGAGAAGGTAGCCAATGTGATTTTGTTTTTTAAGTTACTGAAGATTTGGGCATATGACCAAATACTCTCGCCAATCTTGGGGAAAAAAGGGAGGTCTTTTTTCGTATATTTTAATTATTCTATAAAATAATATATTTTTTAATAACTATGTTCTAATAAAAACCCAAATTTCAAATCCTCTAACTATATTATTAATGATAAAATACGTATTTATTTTGTCAACTGTGATAATAAAGTATATTAGATATAATGTTAAAAGAGGGTGAATGTTTTGGTCCTTAAATCAAGCTATGGTAAGTTGGTAACATAGAACATCTAGTAAACTTAATTTGATTGTAGCGAAATTGAGCGTTATGATGTCATAATCAGTTAATCACCAACAACAAAAAGTCTAGCTAACAGTGAGTATAATACTAGAAAGCTAGACTTAACTAATTGTGTATATTGTTTTGACCGAAAAAAAAAAAAAACTAATTGTGTATATTGAGCGTTATGATGTCATAATCGACAACAAAAGCAAAAACTATACATAACTGAGATTATATGACCTTTAATTTTAGATTATTGATCAGAATATGACTAATTGGTTTCTTTTGTCACGAGTACTAGAATTCGTGAAATCTTGATTATTCTATAATTTTGGATGAAGCGACATAATTATAGTTGTAGTTGAGCAATCGCCTCGAGGTATAAAGCAAGTTTCCAGTACAGAACAACTAGTACTTTTGTACTTTTGTGATATATCACTGATCATTCTTTATTCTAAAATTACAGGACCCGACCTAATCCCTAATAATACAACCAGTAGAACCGCAAACGAACAGGTACTAACGGGCAAGAAAGTATTCCAAGATTATTATCGTTGTCTAATACTTTTGTAGTTCATAAGGTATAGAAGTACGAATATAAGATTAGTTAAGGGATTTGGTAGCGATACCGATTAGCGATTACATATGCTATGTGATATCATATGTTAATAACAAAATTAGTTTTGTAACATATATGAAGTGGCTAGACGCCCTAGACCATATTATTAATTTGTGTTAATATTATCGTTATAACATTTTTCAAAATATTGCATATCATTCACCAAAAAATGGATAACTAACTGTCTTGGCGAGAAAAAAAATATTTGACTGTATAGAGTTTATCATCAATCCATTATGAACAAATAACAGTTTTTGTTATCCATGCTGAATCCATAAAAGAAAATATATACAATCCAATTTGATCATTGACTAAAAAAAAATTGTTTACAGAAAAAGGAAAGAATTGATACTATAATCACGATTCATGACCGTCGACACAAAAGAATCCCAACGCGTAGAACACATATGATCTATCTATTAGTATAAAAGTATTACAACGGATAGTTTTATTTAGAATTTTGTTTTTTGTCGTAAACTGTTGTTTCTTATATCTTGAGCCTAATCTTTGTTTGTGGCATGCGAAATTTGAAAAGTTTGTATTATATAAGGAGAAGTGGAGAACAAAAAAGAATTTTCACACAACTGCTCTATATAATTGAATTATAAATAGACCGACGAAGGCATAAAATAAAAATTTCAACTGCTCAAAGAGTGGCGTTTCGTACGTCAGATTACCACGCCAATATATCTTTTTGAAGTCGGTCGAACGTTGACATCTTATGATAAACTGACACATGTAAATTTTACAAAAAGAAACACATGTGAAGTTTAATTATCTATCCTTCGCTAGATTTTAAAAAATTCGGACTTTTCTTTTGTGACTGAGTTAATTTTGATATTTATGCTAAAGACTTGAACTTAAAAAAATTGTTTCAGAAAAACACTGAAAAAAAAAGGACTTCCACTGTAATTATTGTTATTATAGGACAAATCGAACCGGCCCAATCATGCTCGAACTTGAGGACTTTTGTTCGGGTTGGGCCCGGTCCTGCTTATGCCTACACGTACATACATTATTACTACAACTTTTATACGATTCTTTTAAAGGTTTTTTTGGACGAGTTCGTCATTTTATGTAGCGATAAGTAATAATGCGCTAGCTCTTCCATAACGTGTGATTCACACACGACGTTAAAGAACATATTCAAGTTTGCCCAAGGAAATTACTTAAGATTTTAATTAGCAAGTTGGATCTTTCAAAACAGAAATTCGTAATGTTGTTTTATAAGTTGCCGTTTGAACCATTTAAGTGTGTAACTAGAAGAAGAAAACGTGCAGAAGAAGATAAAATCTATAGTATATATATGTCTTTCATGTTCCTTTGCATTTGATGTATATATATATTCGTATTTCATGTTTTCAGTTTGGTTGAGAAAACTAAAATTTGCATCTATCTTTTGCGTTTGCACTTAGCGTTAATGTGTATAATGTTTGCATTTCACGTTCGCTATTCTATATTCACCTAACTATTAGCTCTAAAGAGGATCAAGACACAAATGATGTAGACAGAGAAATTCATGGAACATAAGAAAAAAAATAATGCAGACGGCAGACCAAAAAGACGGACGTGTGTTCCACACATGACCCAACAAATTGTTTTATAGTACTGTACTAGAGTTGATGATAATGAATACCTCGGATTTGGTAAAACATTAATAAAAATAAAAATAAAAAATAAGACAGTTGTTTGGACTTTGGAGTAAAATACTACTCTCTTTTTTTTTTTTTTTTNTCCACACACGACCCAACAAATTGTTTTTTATACTACTGTACTAGAGTTGATGATAATGAATACCTCGGCTTTGGTAAACCATTAATTAAAAATTTTAAGATAAGACAGTTGTTTTGACTTTTGAGTAATATACTACTCTCTCATTTTTTTTTTTTTTTTGTACAACAAATAAAAACAGAGCTTTCTTTCCCTAGTCGATTACAGGTTGTGCAAACAAGCTTCTCATAGTCAATAGCTATCTCAAAGGAGTTTTAATATTAAACCAACTCCAAGAAATCAGAAAGATCGTGGAGGCCCTGCAATGTCCTCTGTTTTTTAAACCTAATTAAGAAACAGAGGAGTACTACTGCAAAATGGGTTTCTTTAATCTCATTTGACATTTCTCTATGGACATTTTCAACGTCTCTGGACTGAATAATCTATAAAAGGACTGAGATTTCCTCCTTTCACCTTCATCGCCAACCTCGTTCTCACCTTTCTTGGCTAACACTCAACAAAGCAAACGAGCTAAGAAAGGAGAGAGATAGTTATGATGACCAAAACCCTTCTCGCCCTTGTGGTTCTTCTTAGCGTCCTTGGAAATTCTGTTGCCATTCCTTGGTATAGTCTTAACCTCAACTACTACCGGTACAGGTGTCCTGACACAGAACGCATTGTCCGACGTGTCACACAACAATATGTTTCTCGCAAACCAAGCCTCGCCGCTGCGCTTCTAAGGATGTATTTTCATGACTGTTTCGTCAGAGTAAGCTTGCTTCACTTCTTCGAGACTGTAACAATAGATACATTATTAAACTAGTCCTAACTCTTTGTTACGATTCATGTAGGGATGTGATGGTTCCATTCTTCTGAAATCTCCAAACAATGATGCGGAAAGAAACGCTGTTCCCAACCTGTCCCTGAGAGGCTATGAAGTGGTTGATGCTGCCAAGGCAGCGCTCGAGAGGAGGTGTCCAGGTGTTGTTTCTTGCGCTGATGTTCTTGCCTTGGTCGCCAGAGATGCCGTCTTAGTGGTAACATTTTTCGCACTGGACTGATTTTTTCATTCTAAAAACTCAAAAGTACTTCTATGATTCTATCTATATAACTTCTTATTGTTGTATGCCTTTAAACAGATCAGGGGACCATGGTGGCCGGTTCCATTGGGCCGCAGGGATGGACGCATCTCGAGAATTTCCGAGGTCAATTTACCATCTCCTTTCGCCAACATAGCCACGTTGAAGCAGAACTTTGCCGACAAGGGTCTTAACGCTAAAGACCTAGTCGTTCTCTCGGGTATGATTCTCCTAAAACCTTATGTGCAATCTTAAAAGCTACTATGAACTTGAAAGTTTCAAAGCTGAATAAAAAATGGTTTCTGTTGAATAGGGGCTCACACCATAGGAATCTCTACTTGCGCTCTCGTCAACGCACGTATCTACAACTTCACAGGTAGAGGCGATTTTGACCCGGCGATGAACCCAAGCTACGTCAGGTCATTGAAGAAAAGGTGCAAGCCCACTGATTTCAGATCCACAGTGGATATGGACCCAGGCAGTGTCAAGAGATTTGACTCTCACTACTACAACGTCGTGGCTCAGAGGAAAGGGCTCTTCACATCTGACTCTACGCTTCTCGATGACTTTGACACCAGACATTACGTTCAGATTCAGGCCTTAACTAATGGGATTTCTTTCAACAGAGATTTCTCCGACTCGATGTTCAAACTTGGTTTTGTCGAAATTCTTACCGGGAGACAGGGTGAGATCAGGAGGAAGTGTGCTTTCGTTAACTAATCCCGATCGATCGACGGTTGAGTGAGTCTAAACGCTTTCTGCTTATTATGGAAAGTCTCTTGTTTGAGTTTTGCTGTTGTGTTCTGTTTCTTCCATGAATAATTTGTAACCGATCGAGTAAACTAACTTGTATTCTTTAAGGTCACTATGTTTGTAATGGAAAAAAGTTTGATTCACTTTGAGTTTCGAATTGAGTAGTATTTGACTTGGTTAATTCGGTCCATATTAACATATCCCACATCGAGAGATAGAGATTTGTGGGACAATATATATAGTACATGGGTCTCTCCACTCATGGCCAATTGGTTTTGAGTTGGACCCCATGTTTACTAATATGGTATTAGAGTCCATAGTAAATTTCTCTCGATTGTGGGTTTACCCATGGATGTCCACTAATAGTCCAGACCGAAACCAAACAAAAATTTATATCATATGAAAACATGTTATAACAGAACCTAGAAAATTCAAAGGTGGGGTGACTCGTCTCGATCGACATAGTTGGAGGTTCTCTCTGCACATGTATGACGGGATCAGTGAACTTGCCATCAAATCAGATCCTCTCAGCATCATCAACATTGGGGGTGTCAAACCGAGTCTGACCCAAACGGGAACTCATTCGTCATGTGCCATGAATTTTGTTTGTTTTTTTTTGTTTTATGGTTTTAGATGAAAAAGAATTATGATTTCTCAAGAAAGAAGAAGAGATGAAAGATCATATTCATAAAGAAAGGTTCCCAACAAAAAAAAAGAGGAAATTTTCCTTTTTGAAAATAAGGAAATCACTCAAAGTCAAACAAAAAAAAAATAAAAATTGATCAAAACGGTAAGAAAAGAAACAATTATTACCGTTATAACGGTCATATATATTTCTTTGTTGACAACAAAGAAAAAGAAAAAAACGGTCATATATATTTCTTACTGGATAACAATCAAATTAATTTATTTGTGTAACTTGCGTTTGTTTCATCTGTTAAAATTACCCGTTAGTTGTCGAGCAGATCCGCTAAGTGGTTTAGTGGGTTGTCCTTCTTCTAGGGCACGGAAGTTGTGATCAAGGATCTACTGTAATTAAAATAGCTATTTTTTTTGGATTCTTTCAATTTGGTGGAATCCGAATTAGAGATTTTAGGGTTTTCGTAGCTTGAGTGCGTCTAACTTTTACTCGTCAATGTTCTGCTTTGTCGAGAAACCTAACAGAGGAATTATATAAGTGGACGAGTGATGAAGAAGACCAAGTAAGTTATGGATTCAGTGCCAAAGAAATAGTCTTTAACTTTTATTAGACTTCAAAACAGATCATACAAACGGAACTGGAATACTCTGTCTGTCTGAAACAGTCAGACTTGGAGGAAAAAGAAAAAACATACAAATAGAAAGAAATAATGTTAAAAAAAACTGTTGGAATCAAATCATTCAAAGAAATACATCAGTTTCGTTTTGATCGACAAAACTTAGTTAGGGAAGGCGCATCTCCTCCTGATCTCACCCTGATTTCCGGTGAGGATCTCGACGAAACCGAGTTTGAGCATTGAGTCCGAGAAGTCTTTGGCGAATGAAGACCCACCAGTAGAAACCTGTGTCTCGACGTAGCTTTTGGTCTCTGGGTCATCGAGAAGTGTTGAGTCAGATGTGAAAAGACCCTTCTTTTGAGCCACAATGTTGAAGTAGTGAGAGTCAAACTTCTTCACACTGCCCGGGTCCATCTCCACTGAGCTCCTGAAATCAGTAGGCTTGCACCTTTTCTTCAATTGCCTGACGTAGCTTGGGTTCATCGCTGGGTCAAAATCGCCTCTGCCGGTGAAGTTGTAGATACGGCTGTTGATGAGACCGCAGTTAGAGATTCCAATGGTGTGACCCCCTGATCAAGAAACCGTTGTTATTATTATTATTCTGCTTGGTGACATCAAGTTGATAACTTTATAGCTTGCACTTAAAAGGTGGTTTTAGAAATATATATACCTGAAAGGACGACAAGGTCTTTAGTGTTTAGGCCCTTGTTGAAGAAGTTTTGCTTCAGTGCAGCTATTCCGGCGAAAGGTGATGGTAGACTATTAGCATC
>NC_025701.1:2010837-2025722 GCF_000633955.1 Camelina sativa | reverse complement strand
TTAGTCCATTGTGAAATGTTACGTACAACTACGACGGCGTCTCTGGCGACTAAGGAAAGAACATCAGTGCAAGAAACCACACCGGGACACTTCTTCTCGAGCGCTGACTTAGCGGCATCGACCACTTCATAACCTCTCAGGGACAGGTTGGGGACAGCGTTTCTTTCCGCATCATTGTTTGGAGATTTCAAAAGGATGGAACCATCACATCCCTAGACGAAGCATCAAAGGAGTTAGCGTCTTTTTCATATATATATTTATTATAGTCTCAAAAATAGCAAACTTACTCTGACGAAACAATCATGAAAATGCATCC
The DNA here is from genome assembly GCF_000633955.1 of Camelina sativa. Classification (NCBI taxonomy): domain Eukaryota; kingdom Viridiplantae; phylum Streptophyta; class Magnoliopsida; order Brassicales; family Brassicaceae; genus Camelina; species Camelina sativa. The sequence continues at coordinate 2,025,406 of NC_025701.1, read as the reverse complement.
TTAGAAGAGCGGCAGCAAGACTTGGCTTGCGAGAGACATATTGAATTGTGACACGACGGACGATGGCTTCTGCGTCGGGACACCTGTGTTTGTAGTAGTTAAGGTCAAGACGACCCTTATGAGCGACTGAAACTCCAAGAACGCTGAGAAGAACCAAAAGAGCAACAAGGTTCTTAATCGCCATTACTGCCTCCCTCTTTCTTTTCTTTGGCTTGTTAGCTCTATTGAGTGTTAGCCAAGAAAGGTCAGAGAAGGCTTGGAGATGAAGATGAAGGGAGACAATCTCAGGCCTTTTATAGATCATTCAGAGGCATTGAAAATGTCCATGGAGAAATGTCAAATGGCATTTAGATAAACCCATTTGCAGTAATATAATCCTCTGTTTCTTAATTAGGTTTGAAGAACAGAGGTGGTCGAGGAGGACATTGCTGGGTCTCCACTATCTTTTTGATATCTCTGTTGGTAGTTGAATATAAAAATTTCTTTAAAACTAGATAAACTCAAAATCATGCAACGATCACGAAAGCTTCAAATCCTCTTTTTCTCTTTGAAAAGCTATTGACTTTGGACAACATGTAGTTAAGAGAATTGTTCTATTGGTCCATAGCTCTCCAAGTTAAAAGACAAATATATATTAAAATGTTATTGTATGTGGAATCCACGTTCTTGCATTCTCATAGCAAACCCATCCAAGTTGCTAAATTTAGTAATTGGGTATTACAAACTACTGCCAGCTTTTGGTGGAACAGTAGTAACGACCTTAAAGACTAATACATATATTCCTCTTCAACGATGTTACCCAAAAAAAAATATATATACATATATTCTTCAACGAACTCGTCCCACTTCTCGGTATATACGATTCTGTCTTGCCACTCTACTTAAAACATATGAGAGGCCAAAGTTTTGTATAACTCATACGGCCCATTTAGGAGGCCGGAAAACCAAAATGCTCACCATTGTAGATTTTTCTTACAAAATCATCCTTTTTTCAACAAAACTTTTTTATATTGAATCTCAGATTTGATCATATTGGCAGCGGAAAAATACATTTTAACTTTGGTTGTATACGATTCATCCCCTATGAAATAGTGAAATTACAACTTTGAAAAAATCACTTGTTTTTTTTTTAATAATTTTTTTTTTCATTTAGAAAACTCAAATGTTAGGCGTTGAATTACTAGTTTTCATAGTAGAGAGTACTAACTACTAAGGAAGAGAGGAGGTTAAGTGCAAGAGAGGCATGAGAGCAGTAAATGGCCTAAAGCCATGCAGCCTCTGTGTAAACATTTAATGCGACGAAACTATTCGCCACCCTATCACATACGTACAAATATGTATATGTACTGATGTACATATATCTACATATTATTTAGATAAACTCAGAAAATAAAAAGGTTAATGTTTTCTAAAATATACTTATATATTTCAAATTAATCTTAGGTAAATCGCAGTATAATTTCTACTATATATTAGCGTGATAAAGTACGTATGAATGAACGACTTTTACAAATGATCACTTTTTAAATGGGTGATCTGTATTTAAAACAGCTTAATTGCACGTTATAGATATAAATGCCTGGGCCACAAAATAATTAAACGTATATATATTTAAAGGTATGTAAATTTGAAGTCCTATTGTGAAAAAAGTGGAGTCTTTGTTACTTTTTGCAACTTTTTAAAGTTATGTTATTTTTGGTAAACAAAAAAAAATGAAATGTGCCAATTTTTTAGATTTGCCTCTTTTAAATAAAACAAATATATAAACATAAATAAATTTCTATCAAACTAATTAATAAAACAATATAAATTTTGTATATTATTTAAGGAAATGCTATGAGGACATGGATTTTTGTTTCCTTCCAATATCTTGTTCCAATAAAGGTTTATACTTCATTAGAAAATATATATGTATTAAATAAAATATGCCATATATCTCAGAAAAATAATCTTAAGTATTAAAATTAATAAAAATTACTTCTAAAACATAGATTGTTACCATGTAATATGTGCATTATTTTCTAAAATTTTCTGTAAATGGAGAATTATATTAATTTGTGGATATTTGAGAAAATAATGAAATTTGGTTAGTTTTGTTAAGTCATATATTAAATTGGATTTATTTCATAAAAAGTTATAAATAATGTTAATGACTTTTTTGTTTTAAAAGAACTATATATATCATAAGTGATGAAATCATTGGTTAGCCGTAATGCAAAACTATAGTACAATATAATAAACAAAACTTATATATCAGTTTCTCTCCATATATGATCAAAATTTTGTAACATATACATATTTTCTCTCTATAAGCGTGTAGGATTGATAATAAAGTGTCCCTCTCTCACCATTTAATTCCATTGCACCCTCTCAATTCTCTCTGCCATTACTCTCTCATCTCTCCCATCTTTCCTCTATCTCTCTCTCTCTCTTCCTCCAAGATTTGCACCACCTACCTTTCAAACTTCTTGGCTCGCCAACAAACCGCTGCACATAACCATCAGCGGTTTTCCGATCAGATACAAATCTCAGACCAGACACCGCTCCCACCCTTCTCTCTCCCTATAGTGTTTCAGCTGTACTGTTTCGTCCTCTCAGTGTATGTCTCATCTCTAAAACCTCATCATTCCCTGGTGTTATATATTTTATTCTATCATATTAATTCAATTTGTTTTTTTTTTAATGTATTAATTGGATCATTAAACTTAAAAATTTCTTAGCTTCTTCATAAAACTCTCACTTTCATAATGATTTTATAATCTCTGTGTTGAATTTTCAGTTAGTGATCATAAATTTTTAATATTAGTTCATTACTTGCTTCTAATTTTTCTTTTCATTCCTCTTTTATCTGTTTCTGACTTTCTAATAACTGTTTTATCTTATAGGCAGAAACGAAACCCTCGAGACAACAATAGAGATTGACTGACAACAACAAAAAATTTTAAAAAATAAAGAGGAAGATTAAAGGTTTGTATTCTCTTAATTCGTATATCATCCTTTTTCAGTTCTCTATACGTTTGTGTATTATATAAACACGTGATATACTTTTATACATTTACTATGGTAATGTGTGAAATAAAAAAAAACGTTTAGCTACGATGATGCTATACTAAAAAAAGATAGCTGGAAAAATTTAATACATATCGCAGGCCTTATGTCACGTTGGTTGTAAGTTGTATATTAACTGTATGTGTGTCCGTCTCACCGTGCACTGAGATAATAACATTTTTTTCATTTCAGTTTTTTTTTTCTTTTTCATTACACTTTTTTCTTGGAGGATTTATTATATACATACATATATATTGCTAATGATTATAATATATTATAATTACGTTTTGTTCTGTTTTCTCGAAAATATTGTTCTTTTTCATAAACAGGATAGAGTTGGGAATTTATTTGTACCTACTTTTTGCCTATTTTATTTGCTTTGCACAAATGAGTCCAACGTTTCTCTTTTCGTCTTGTCTTTCCTCTCTCATCTAAATCAAAACTGATCAATACTTGGAAAAGTTAATTTAAATCATCATCCATCAAAGTTATTATAGGTTGTAGAAATTGTAAGTTCTTTTGAGACATCAAGTGATTTTCATCTACACTACATATGCTTTTTGAATCAATTTCAAAGATTTCATTGTACTGTAGTCTGTTGTTTTTTTTAAAAAGGATTTTTTTTTTGGGAGATTTGAATAATTCCGAGTATGCGAAATTCATTATTTTGGGTTGCTTATTTAATAACTTATTAATTCATGATTGTGATGTTTTATATTTTTGCAAAGACTCTATTTTTCTTGCTTTTAATTAGTGGGTCCTTAATTTGTTTCCTACAATCATCATCTCCAATTCTTCGTCTTTCCTATTAGCTTTATATCGATTCTTTTTGTAAGATCTTCAAGAAGAAAGATAAAAAGAAAAGTTGTTTTTGTTCATAATATTATAAAAAGTAGAAAGTTGTTGACGTGGATTAAGTATTGCCATAATTTTTTCACCCTTGGAGAAAATTTCTATTTTTCTTGAGTACTCTCTCGGTACCCAAGAACAAAACCCTAAATTTTTGATACTCTTTTTTTTTTGTTTCTTTTCTTCTGCTTCTAGGGTTTGCTTTCAGTACTCTCCAGTATAAGAAAAGATGTTCGAACCAAATATGTTGCTTGCGGCTATGAACAACGCAGATAGCAATAATCACAACTACAACCATGAAGACAACAACAATGAAGGGTTTCTTAGGGACGATGAATTCGACAGTGCCAATACTAAATCCGGAAGTGAGAATCAAGAGGGTGGATCAGGAAACGATCAAGATCCTCTTCATCCGAACCAGAAGAAACGATATCATCGACATACCCAACTTCAGATCCAGGAGATGGAAGCGTATGCATATCTTAAATTACTCACTCGCTTCAATTTTTTCTTCATTTTTAAAAATATTTTTTTTGTGACAATTTTTTTTTTGTTTCGGTTGTTAAATAGATTTTTCAAAGAGTGTCCTCATCCAGACGACAAGCAAAGGAAACAACTGAGCCGTGAATTGGGTTTGGAACCTCTACAGGTCAAATTCTGGTTTCAAAACAAACGTACGCAAATGAAGGTATATATACTTTTATATTATATATGAACACATATACTATATACTTTGTTTAAATTATTATCCATTCATATTAAAGGGCTTATGTTTATACTTAGACCTATGCATCAGATCTCAATCACACTCGTGACAGTTTTTGGTGGATGGTATTTCAATTAGAATTAATTCATTGACTTTGGTTAGATTTTTAGATCTAGTTAATAGTACGATTGACTTATTTCTCAATTAAAAGGCTGTTGTTTGGCAGAGCTATGTGTTTTTGGTGGATCAGGCCATAGAAATATTGACATTGTTTGGTTGAAACAAATTTGATTTATTAGCTAAGTTAGAGCCATAATCTATAGACTGAAACGTTTTAGACACATATGCTTAAAATACGGTGAAACGCATACTGTATAATAACGTGTGTGTATAAATATACTTTCCCACTTTTTTAGCAAAATCCTTTGTTACTTCACTTTACCCAAACTACAAACTTGGGTTTCTAATAACTTGTATAAAAGAAAAAGAACTACAGAGATGACGGATCTATAATTAAGTTTTATTTCATGCAGAATCATCACGAGCGGCATGAGAACTCGCATCTTCGGACGGAGAACGATAAGCTGCGAAGCGACAACATTAAATATCGAGAGGCTCTTGCAAATGCTTCGTGTCCTAATTGTGGTGGTCCGACGGCTATCGGAGAAATGTCTTTCGACGAACACCAACTACGTCTGGAAAATGCTCGACTAAGAGAAGAGGTAACTATATAATTAACTTCACAATCTTATAATGTTTGATCATAATATTTAGTCGCATGTTTTGATTTTTTATTTTTCAACACTTCAATTAAAATAGATAAAATCATTAATCTATCACTATATTATTACATCGCTTTCCATATATCAATTCATTCTATTTAATACTATAGTATTTTAATAATTCTAAAATTAAAGTCATATACAAAATTTTCTATTTGATCATTAAAAACACCTTTGTTCGTATTAAAAGAATAGAAAAAACACAATTATTTAACTTATTTCTATTTATTTGAATTGGTCAAAGTAAATTAACGAAGTTAAACAATTTATATTTGTGAAACAAGTAGAAAATTATAAAACATAACTTGAGAGAAACGTAAGGAGTAACATGGTTCTTGTTTTTGTCTGTGTAGATCGACCGTATATCCGCGATTGCAGCCAAATACGTAGGCAAGCCAGTCTCAAACTATCCTCTTATGTCTCCTCCTCCTCTTCCTCCACGTCCTCTAGAACTCGGCATGGGAAATTTTGGAGGAGAAGCTTATGGAAACAATCCAACCGATCTCCTCAAGTCCATCACTACACCAACCGAAGCTGATAAACCTGTCATCATAGACTTAGCTGTGGCTGCAATGGAAGAGCTCATGAGGATGGCTCAAGTGGACGATTCATTGTGGAAGAGTTTGGTTTTTGACGATGAAGAGTATGCTCGGACGTTTCCTAGAGGGATCGGACCTAGACCTGCTGGTTTTAGATCCGAAGCTTCGCGAGAAACCGCTGTTGTGATCATGAATCATGTTAACATCGTTGAGATTCTCATGGATGTGGTGATTAACATTTTCACTTTGCATATATTTAAAAGTAATCTTCTCTACTGAAGAGTTTTTGACAACATAGTGATATGGTGTTGCAGAATCAATGGTCAACCATTTTCGCGGGGATGGTTTCTAGAGCTATGACATTAGCGGTTTTATCGACTGGAGTTGCAGGAAACTTTAATGGAGCTCTTCAAGTGGTAAGTGTTTTATTCTTTCTTTCTGTAAACATTAAGCTTGGAACTGAAGTAACTAACCACTCTGTTTTGCAGATGACAGCAGAGTTTCAAGTTCCATCTCCATTAGTCCCGACCCGCGAAACCTATTTCGCACGTTACTGTAAACAACAAGGAGATGGTTCGTGGGCGGTTGTCGATATCTCCTTGGATAGTCTCCAACCAAATCCCCCGGCTAGATGTAGGCGGCGAGCTTCTGGATGTTTGATTCAAGAAATGCCAAATGGATATTCCAAGGTATGTAATAAAACATTAGGTTATATTATCTATAAGCTACAAATTTTCAAAAAATACAAAATTTAATGTAACAGGTGACTTGGGTGGAGCATGTGGAAGTTGATGACAGAGGAGTCCATAGCTTATACAAACACATGGTTAGTACTGGTCATGCCTTTGGTGCTAAACGCTGGGTTGCGATTCTTGATCGTCAATGCGAGCGGTTAGCTAGCGTCATGGCTACAAATATTTCCTCTGGAGAAGTTGGCGGTAAGCATAATGTTTTGTTTCATAACTACTTTCTCATAATCAGGCTTAGAATCAAAATCAGAATCACAATTTTATATTGATGAAAATTGCAGTGATAACAAACCAAGAAGGGAGGAGGAGTATGCTGAAATTGGCGGAGCGGATGGTTATAAGCTTTTGTGCAGGAGTGAGTGCTTCAACAGCTCACACGTGGACTACATTGTCCGGTACAGGAGCTGAAGATGTTAGAGTGATGACTAGGAAGAGTGTGGATGATCCAGGAAGGCCTCCGGGTATTGTTCTTAGTGCAGCCACTTCCTTTTGGATCCCTGTTCCTCCAAAGAGAGTCTTTGATTTCCTCAGAGATGAGAATTCAAGAAATGAGGTAATTCTTTTAGTTATTACGCTCTTTAGTTCTGATTTGGACAGAGAGTAATGTTGCTTTTGTGAGATATGCAGTGGGATATTCTGTCCAATGGAGGAGTTGTGCAAGAAATGGCACATATTGCTAACGGGAGGGATACCGGAAACTGTGTTTCTCTTCTTCGGGTAAATGTGAGTTAAACCGTGTTTCGAACTCTTGTTATGATCATCTGATCTTAGCTAATAACTTAATCTATTACTTATGTCACAGAGTGCAAACTCTAGCCAGAGCAATATGCTGATTCTACAAGAGAGCTGCACTGACCCTACAGCTTCCTTTGTGATCTATGCTCCAGTCGATATTGTAGCAATGAATATAGTGCTTAATGGAGGTGATCCGGACTATGTGGCTCTGCTTCCATCGGGTTTTGCTATTCTTCCTGATGGTAATGCCAATGGTGGAGGAGATGGAGGGTCGCTCTTGACCGTGGCTTTTCAGATTCTGGTTGACTCGGTTCCTACAGCTAAGCTATCTCTTGGCTCTGTTGCAACTGTTAACAATCTAATAGCTTGCACTATTGAGAGAATCAAAGCTTCCATGTCTTGTGAGACTGCTTGAAACCAACCCATTAGGTACTTTCAGCAAACATATTCGTCTCGCTAATACGCCTTTCTGTGATCATACTTATCTTCTTTCTTTCTTTCTTTCTGCAGGAAAGTAAAAAAATGGAAAATGAAGAAGAAAAAAAAGGAGAGATTTCGGTTTGAAAGAAGCGGAGGAGTCAAGATCGAACCTCACAAGATACACCATTGAGACTGAGTGTTAGTAGTATGAAGTTTTGTTCTGCTTATTTGATGAAACTAAGCAGTGAAAAACTGTTTTTTACTTGAAAAGTTAGAATGCAAATGGTTTTACGAGGTTCGGGAATTGACTTCCCCTGCAATATACTGAATTAGAAAGAAAAAGTAGGTTAGAAAGTGTTTTTGGATTCCTTTTTGTGTTACAGCTACTGTTTTTCTTCCTTGTTGTGGTTAGATGGAACCACATCAAGAACTTGGAGTTTGTCATTTCTTTTGGAGTTTTTGTATAAATATCTTATACAAGTATTGGTTTTTTCACTTTCTTTTGTCTTTGCTTCGTAAGGCTTATGTGAGTTCGTCTATGGGAAAGCTCACATACCAGACATTGAGTTTCTCTTAAAAGGGTCATTGCAAAGTAGTTTACCTTTCGGTTAAACCGAACCAATTCAATCAAGACTCAAAGAGGACCAAAATCTACCAACAGAAGACCTAGTCCAGTGATGTAGAAGAGCAAAGAATGAATTTGAATTAAAACCAAAGAAACATTTCATCGTTGTTGATCCAACAAACAAAAATTCCACAGAACTAGGAAAGCAATAACATTTTCACATGAAAAAAAGGATAGTGAGTAAACTAACTGCTTTTGTCTCAGGCCATCTTTTTTCTTGTCATGATAGTGGATCTCTTGCCAACAGATCCGGTGCTTTTGGTGGATCGACAGACTAAACCTCGAAGAACAGCCAGAATCCCAAAACCCATGAAAGGCACATACATCATTAGCAATCTGTCAGATGCCTTCCCTGAACCTATCATCTCTCCTAGGATTGCAGCCTAAAGATTCACATGAAAATGAAAGAAAAGATTAGAAGTAGATACAAATACACACATATTCATAGTCAAAACAGAATATTGCCAATTCTTAAACCGTAGAGTCCACAACAACACAACAAGACATAAGAGCAGACTATAGCCAAAACCCTATGTGCATCAAGATATATCCACCAAGAAACGCCAATAAGCTATATATAGAGTCAGATTAAGAATATCAAGAAAAGTTCAGAACTTTCACAAAGCCAATTCCACCATTACACACATACACAGTGACATATATAACGGTAAGAAAAGTTGAGAACTTTAACTTTGAGTTTACTACTCCTGATCTAATCTACATGGTTCAACAGCTTGAATGATGTTTGCAGATCCTCAATATTAAAGAACAAAGTTATGATTTTTACATGATCAGCTTCCCCTCAGATCTATATACTAACCTAAAACCCAAAAAATCAAGAAAATTGAAACCAGTGTGTACCATGGAAGTAACGAGGGAAGCTCCATACAACAAGCAGGTGGTACCAAACCACGACTTTCCAGCGAGAATGGCGTAGACGTTAGCAATAGAGAGCGGCCATAAGAACAGAAGCTCATACCACACAAGTCCAACTAGAAAATGCGGCTTCTCCATGAGCAAGTAGTCTCCGAAATCAGCAATGTACTTGCTTTTCAGATCGGTGAGAATCGCCGGGTAGATTCCTTTAGGTAGCGACGTTTGGCCGTCGATGAGCGGCGCAATTATCGCCATTGAAGCGAAGTATACGAAGAGAGCTACGTCGATTAGCTTCCCTAAAGCTCCCATCTTTTTCTTCTTCCTTCTCTGATTGATTTGATTACTCTGCTTTCAAAATCTAGAAGGAGAAGACCAAAATTATTGGTTTACCTAACCGAACTAATAAACCGGGAAGAATATTTCGGTTCAATTAAGTGGTTCAGGTAAAGATTTGATTTCAAGTTTTCAACTGTGTTTGAGCTTTGAGATTTCTTCAAGCAGCAAGAGAAAGATGAGCGAGACGAGACCCGTGCCGAGGAGAGAGAGTCCATGGGGTTTACCGGAAGGTCACCGTGAGCCTAAAGCTCACCGCTGCAACGATCGTGTCGAGGACGTCGTTCAGGTTCTCACTATTTCCTTCCTAGTTTCGTGTCGGTTTTAAAAATTCGATCTTTTTTTTTTCTTCTGATAAACCTCTGGATCTCTCTTATGCTATATTTGTTTTGGGGTTGATGAGTAGAGAGATTCAGTGAAATCAATTTAGGGTTTTTAAAAAGTTCTGTTACTGATGGATGGTTAATGGAATATGGTAATGAAGGATGATTACTCTCTAATCAATTGCCTTTTATGAATCTATCTTCAAATTGTGTTTGTTGAAGCTTGTATCAACTATTGAATTTGTTGTTGTAATATACACAGTTTTACTGCAATTGAAGAACTAAAATTGCTTGGCTTGATCCATGATTATTGCAAATGTTTGTAAAATAAACTCCTCTTTGACCTTATTGATGTTTATAGCATTAGTAACTTTTGCAGGCGATTTTTGAGGGAAACCCGTTTAAGACGGTTCCAGGACCTTTTAAACTCTTTTACAGATGCATGCGCTCTAAGCCAGGGTATGTGCAAGTTCAGACTTTACCATCAACTTTGGTTGATAGTACTTAGCTGCAGAATCGTTGCTTTTTGTTGCATTTTTTTACACTGCCCTGATTCATAAAAGATAAACCTTCTTTTCTGCTTTCTTGTCGTGCTGCCTTGATCTTTCTCGGTTTGTTATTCATAGTAAATGTGGAGCCTGAACCATTCGTCTTGTTTTTTCAGAGAGGAACCAACCGAGCCGTTCACATACCTGGACTTGGAACCTCCAAAGAGAGAAGTTAAACTTGAGTAAAGTGATATTCACTCCCCTTTTTTTTTTCCTTCCAACTATTTAGCTGAGCATGTAAGCGTCATGACTGTGATTTTGAAGTTTCCCTTCAATATGTATCAAGAACATCTTATTTTGTCATAATGCCAATAACATTGATACTTGGAGTTCCATTTCATTTTATCTATTGATAGTTCTGCTCACTTGCTAGCTTATCTCTGCTTATCTCTGAAATCTGAACTATGATGAGAAAAGAAGATGATTTCGTATGTAGTATCAGAAAAGAGGATTTACAATTTATCTTTGGTTTTGTGGTTTCCTTGAAGCTTTCCTATTACAAAATCTTCTGATAAGTTTATTTACCGTCTAAGTATGTTAATAGTCATTTAATCAAATTGTTGAACTCTTATCTATTTGAGGAATTTCGCGTTCTGATTGTGAACTCCCAGCTGCACTTTGTGTGGCTTTGAGTTTCTTGTTACTCTTCTGCTTAAGCATCTCCTTGATCTCTGCTTCCTTCTTATCCACAACTTTGATCAATTCCTTGAAACTCGGTGCACGTAAACCTCTCCCTGGTCGAGATGATGGCTCAGACACTTCGCCTGCCCTTTCCTCATCCGCATTTTCTGGTAGTAACCTCTGGTACTGCCAGAAAACCCTCCAGAAGAAGACAGTGAGTGCCATGAAGCAAGTGATGCCACATATAAGGAAGAGTCCCCAGAAACTCTTGAGCGATAGCTGAGAGTCCTCACTGTTTGAGATCTGCATTGAGCATTCATGCTTGTAGTTAAGCCATTTCCTGTGGATTTTCTCGAGCTCGCCTTCTTCAGACAGTTGCAAGATAGCTGTTGACATGTCTACAGCTAAAGGGGAGTCTCTCTGAAATGCCTGCAACAACGGATTATTGCATTCTTGTGTGAGTAAAGCTGTAGAATAATATACACAAGTTGCTCTAAAGTGATTTTACATACAAAACCCCAGCCTGTGCGTGTGAATTCTTGTCCTACTGTACGGAACTTGCAGTTGCTGTTTGTCAAAAGAACTTCGATGTAAGGAAGCTCATCTACAATGGCTGCCACACCCCCATTTTTGGGACCACGTTGAAGAGCAGAAAGGTATTGTACTTCGTCTTTCAGTGGAACAATCCTCGAGGGAGCTATGTTAAGCTCGTTGACCAGATAGTTCCGAGCAAAGGTACCGTCTTGAACTCCAATTGGTTCATTGCTCGTTACCAAGCTATCTATTCCTTCAATCCGAGATGTCAGCTGTCGAACAGTTAGGATTGAAGTGAGACTGGCCGTGTAGCTTGAGTTGATAATCAAAACCACAAACAACCATATGATTAGCACCAGCCTCCCCAGTGAACTGACCGTGTTCTCCCCTGAAAGATCAAAAGGAAAAAGTAATACAAATTACTTCTCTCCAACATCCTGTAAGCTCTGGTGTGAAGTCTACCAGGTTACTTGAGTTACAGCCTACTTACGATGAGAGAAGAACATCGTTGAGAAGCTAAACCTGTAACAATGAAGAGAAGGAAAATGAGGTCTAAATGTAAATTCAAGCTCGGTGTCAAGAAGTGGGAAACTAAACTAACCAGAAGATGGTGATGAGTTGACGCCTAGGAGGGCCACGGAATTCTTCGTTGAAGCGATGTTCGAGAATCCAAACCATGGCTCCCACAAAGAGAAAAAAGGCTCCAGTGACAGCCCACATCTCTATAGTGAATGGTTTCAGGAATGACCAAGGACTAGACTTGGCTTCCTTAACTGGAGCCACCACCACAAGCCCTGATTCTATAAATGGTTGTGTGAAATCTACATATCTTGTTCTGTTTGTAACGATCGTGATATCTCCTACAGCTACATCGTATTTCTGAAGAGAACAAAAAAAAAAAAACAGGTTAGCATCTTCTGAAAGTTGTGAGCTTGATTGAGCAATGTAGCTACTCACATCTGCAACAACTTCATTGACGAGATTATCGTAAGAAGGGTTCCTTTTTCCATCTCCATATAGTATATAATTACGTGGAACAGGATACGGAAGCAATGCGATCGCGGCTTCAAAGACATCAATGCAGAAGCCTCTAACGTCAGGTGGGTTCTTATCCTTAGAGACGTAATCTGTATAGCTCACACGGTTAGGAACCCCAATTCTGAGAGGTTTCCCATTGTTAGGAAACACCCAACCACGAGGAGGCTTAGTTACTTCGCCTGGCCATAAGATTCCATTAAGATGCTGGTTTGCTGTAGATGTGTTTGGAGGCTTAGAGTTCAACTTCTCTGGAGGCACCACAGAGAGACCGGAATGATTTGACCAGTACCCGACTCTGCGTAGACCTGTACCTACTAAGTTTAGAACTTCATAAGCAGGGTTAACCCGGTTTCTATCTGAATCAAACTGGATTAACCCTGTCACACCGGTATGATTCATTCCAAGTATGATCTTCATAAACTTCTCCCCTTCATTGAAAACACTCAGTGCTGATAACTGAATAGCGCTACCGTTTGTTTTGTGTAGATTTGGATCGTTGGAGAAAGTTATTTTATTGTTTTCTCTGAAGAAAACATCGAGGGCACGAGCAACTAACCAAACGGAATCATAAGCATACATGGCATATGAGTTGAAGCCATCATTGGGTGTAAGATTCTTCCATCTCGCCATTAACTGTCTCTTGACACTACTCTCATATGTGTAATGGCGAAAAGCAACTACTCCTTGCAAGAGATCCATTGCGTCTGAATCCACGGGCTGCATGGAATCAATAGCTGTAGGAAGCCAGTCTGTTGCGATCCAAACATAACCGCTTCCCATCATTCCAAGAGATTTAGCCACACGGAAAACATCTAAACCAGAGTCAGGATTCACATGGACAACGAAAACCCGAGATGCCATCAGATTTACAGAAAGCAACAAGTCTTGGATGAAGGTAGAATCTGCACCAGGTGTGATTGCAGCCTTGTAAGAGATCCTGGAGCGTTTCTTGGCTAATACATCTCCTAGAACAGATATCCCATTCCTACCACACTCATCATCAACGAATATCGCAATGACTTGTCTCCATCCGGAATAGGATACAAAATCTGCGATTGCATGCATTTGGAAGTAGTCGTTCTGCGTGGTGCGGAGGAAATAAGGATATTGCAGAGAAGAGAGAGTTGGATCCGTTGCTCCAAATGACAAGAGAGGTACATGAAGCTCATTAGCTACATAGGCAATCATGTGAGCAATCCCTGAAGATTGTGGACCAATTGCTGCAACCACTTTAGTTTCCATCAGCTGCAAAGCTACACCACAAGATTAAACATAATTAATCATCATTCATTCTTCGGAGCATTTTCACAAACTAGTTATGAGCTAAAAAGTCAGTTCCCTTTGGCTACTGTATCAAGAGAGAAGAAGAAGAAGATGTACCTCCCATGGTGCCAATGAATCCACTGCAGTTTGAGTCTTGAAAGACAATATTAAGCTTGACACCCTTAAGTACAGTTTGGTCAGCATTAACGTCATCCATAGCCGCTTTAATCGCAGGTTTAGCCGCTCTTCCGATAAAAGAATCATAAGTAAACAGAGCTCCAACATTTACAGAGCTAGGCCTCTGAGATAATGTCGGCGGCAAAGAAGAAGAAGAGTTTCTTGAGTAATTTCTTCTACAAGCACATTCCTTTGGAACTACCCACAAGATAGAAACACATAACAATACAACTTTGATTGCTTTCGCCATTGAAACTCCTCTTATCATCATTAAAAATCCCATCTTTAATGTCCACGGCTCACAGAACCATTTGATCTATTTGGAACACCTGCTAAATAAACAATGCCCACCATGAATCAGAATCCAGATTAGCACATTGAAAAGACAAAAAAAAAAAAAAAA
>NC_025701.1:1976815-2010584 GCF_000633955.1 Camelina sativa | reverse complement strand
ACGGTTCAGACAAGAAAGAAGAAGGCAAGCAAACCAAGATATCAGGAGATAGATTCTGTAGAGAGATTGGTGTACACACATTTGTGTCTGTATATTTATAAAATAATAAGGTATTTGTATAATGAGGCCCTTGGATTTTAGAAACTGGTGCCTCCCTACATGTGAATATAGGCACTGAAATTAAAAGAAGTGTGAGGGAGAGCCGTCTTAAAGATGGTTTGCAAACAAAAAAAGCAAAAAGTGTAATTAATAATTCAGTGAATAGAGAATCAAATGATGATGGCAGTGAGTGATATGTCAATTAATTAAGAAATAATTGTTGACACGAATCAAATAATTAAACATAAAACACACCTTAATTAATCATATCGGTGATATTCCAACTTGTATACAATAAAAAAAAGACACTGCATGACTTTGATTCTGCAGAACATGGCAGTGAGTGAGTGGTGGATAAAGAAGAAAAGTGCAAAAGTGCATCCATATAAGTATCGGATTTTTATTTTAATTAAACTTACTTGAATTTGTAATTACTAATTAGAAGATCTATTATTAGATAACATTCAGAGGATATTGCTTTGAGATTTTGGGACCAAAACTTGGGAGACATATGACTAACCAAAAGTATAACTTCTTCATAAGGATAGTATATGTAAGAACAAAAAGGAAACAAACAAAGTATGCAATTGAAAAAAAAAAAAAAAGAAGAAGCAACCTTGGAATAAATACGAGAAACAAACTTTAATCAGAGATCTGTATTCTTCAGATGTAAAACGAGTGGTTGAGCACTTAAGCATAAAGAAGAAAGACAAAGAAAAGAAGCAGAAGCAGTAGCAGAAGAAGAACTGTTTCTGAGCTCAAGCAAAGAATAATAATTCATAATAATATTCTCTCTTTTTTCTTTCTTTCTTTTTTTCGTTGCTAATTATTACTTGGTTTTATTTTCTTTGGTCTTTGATTTTTCTGTGATATTGTAACTTTTGTTTTGGAGTGCCAATTCTGAAGTGGTCAGTGTAGACGTAGGGGAAGGTGTGGGGTATCCATGCTTTTCTTGTGTCCGTATACTATTGGAGAATCAACTTTTACTCTAGCTATTATTGGTAAGTAACATTTAAGAAGAGAGTTAATGCATTTGTTTTTTTGGCGGTAAGTGAGATGCGGTGTGGTTAAAACGGTTAAACGGATAGTTAAATGGTAATTATTAACTAACTACGTACGTACATGGCCGCCTTCGTCAAAGAATAGTTAACAAAGAGATATTTTCAAAACATTAATAGTAGAGTAATAGAATAGTACTACTATTCACTAGGGACCCAGAAATATCTCGTACTATATGATATAAAAGGTTGCATGAAACACATGGACTTATAACTCGACTTTTCTTTTGTATTTAGAGTGTTCATAAAGGAATGTTATATAGCAAAACTTATAAGCTTGCATTTGTTCTTCCTTATTGAAATTTTCATTTGTTCATCTGTTAACACATAAATAACATGCAACTGAAGACTGAACCCAAATATCTTGTGGATATATATCGTGTGACTGATATTTTTTACTTATTTAATACAAAAGAAATATGAACCAGGAAAATATACACTTGCAATTATTCTTTCTTTTTATATTTTTCCTTCTTTGAAATTTCTCAATTTATATTATCTGGATTTGATTCTAAGGATGAGGGTCCGTCCATTTCATCTTTTGTTTGTCTGCTAGAGTAAAGCCATGACCAACTTTTAACATATTGACGACTTAACATCACTTAATCGGGAAAGAGACACACAATTTTGATCGTTCTTGACTTCGTTAATCTTAATCTAAACTCCACGTTGATAAAAAATAAGTGACTCCCATTTTTCAGGTTTTTAATTGTTAATGGGTTATAAAAAATGATCAATTGAACATGATTAATAAATTGGGCCAAAGAACGACGCTTAAAGTAAATGGGCCTTAAAATAGTGAAACAACGGGCCGTGAAAGCAATAATCTCAGAGGGATGGATGATGATTACAGAAGGGTGACGCTGGATAAGTCTTTTCTGGATAAAACACTCTTCATCCTCCTCCTGGAGCAGAGCTCAGAGCTCCATCATCAAATCCTCTTCCAATGGCTTCCTCGCTCGTCTCTTCTTTTCAACCCAGGTATTATATACTCTTCAATTACTCTTTAACCCTTTATGCCGACTCTTCATTCCTCTAGGGTTTTATTTTTCTTTACTTAGCATTTTCTACTCAAAATCTCTTTGAATTGTTGGGTTCATGAGCCTTTCAAGTACAAAAAGAGTCTCTTGTTAGTTTTAATCTTTAGAAATCTACGGTAAACGTCAACTTGGTTGGTGAATTTTAGAACTTTTGGAAAATTTGATTGTGTTATGTTGTTATGTGGAACTCAGTAGTATGTCAAAGCAGGATTCTAGAAGTTTTATGAAAGTTCTATTATAATGCAGCTCTTCCTTAATCTCAGTTCCTGTGTATTGGTGATAGAGTTTTACGTTTCTAGACATGTTTGGTTCTGAAGATAAGAGTACATTTCCCTTTGTTTTTTAGGTCAGCATTTTTGGGAGATAGGAATGTGTTCAAGGTATCATCAAGCACGCCATTTGCTCAAGTGGGGTATTCCAGTAAGACCATTGAGTGCAAGGAATCAAGGATAGGAAAGCAACCGATCGCTGTACCTTCCAATGTAACCATTGCTTTAGAAGGTCAAGACTTGAAGGTGAAAGGTCCACTGGGAGAGCTAGCTTTGACTTACCCACGAGAAGTTGAGCTTACCAAGGAAGATTCTGGTTTGTTAAGGGTTAAAAAAACTGTTGAAACTAGAAGAGCCAACCAAATGCATGGCCTTTTCAGGTAACACACTTCTCATCTTTTCTTGGTTTAACTTCTTGAGGTTAAAGATTGTTTGTTCTAATCCTTTTTATAACTTGTAGGACGCTTACGGATAACATGGTTGTGGGAGTATCAAAGGGATTTGAGAAAAAACTTATACTAGTGGGAGTTGGTTATCGTGCAACAGTGGAAGGGAAAGAATTGGTGCTGAATCTCGGGTTTTCTCACCCGGTTAAGATGAAGATACCGGATAGCCTGAAAGTGAAAGTGGAAGAGAACACAAGAATCACTGTGAGTGGTTACGACAAGAGTGAAATTGGGCAGTTTGCTGCTACGGTTAGGAAGTGGAGGCCACCGGAGCCGTACAAGGGTAAAGGAGTCAAGTATTCTGATGAGATTGTTCGGAGGAAGGAAGGAAAAGCTGGAAAAAAGAAGTGATGGTCTTCAGTTTCATTTGTTATGTCTACTTACTTACCTACTCTCAATGTTAAATGTGTATTTTGCTCATATTTTGTGTTTAGAAATTGAAGATGTTTGTTTTGGGATTCTTGCAGATTGTTTAAAGGAACCCATTAATTGTTTTTTATGCTCTGAGATATGTCATCTGAAATGTTTTTAGGTGCTTTGATGGGAAAATTTCTATTTGAAAAAGGATCATCAACTTAGTATTAGGCATTTTAACAAACTTGAAGTGTAAAATTGAATCTATTCATTCAGTGTTGTGTGCATAACGTGTTAAATCCTGACCAATTGAACCGAACCGAACCAATCCCGGATTGAAACCAAAATAGAAATCAAATCTAAAACCAAAATCGTACCGGTAGACGTCAATGTCGGTTAAATTCTTCTAAAAAACTTGAATCCAATAGAAAATGCCAAAATGGTAACTATAACCGCTAACCAAAACTTCGTTTATATTTGATTAAAATCACAATCAAAAACCAAAAACCAAAATCGATTAAAACCGGAATCAAATCTAAAACCAAAATCGTACCAGTAGATGTCAATGTCGGTTTAAATTCTTTTTTTTTTTTATAACCGAAATAAAAAAACACGGATTGAAATTTTTTTTTGGTTTGGGAGAGAGAGTTCACCGGAGCGGAGGCCGATAAAACTCGTCCATTGTTGTCTCAGCTACGAAGATGAGAAGCGAAGCAGTGAAGAGACCGAGAAAACAGGTTGACGAAGAAGAGCTAACAATGTCTGAGCCTAAAACCAAGTACGATCGTCAACTCAGGTATTACTCTTTTTTCTCCTCCAACTCTTATTATCTCTCGCTCTTTATACGATTCTCTGTTGGGAACTGATGAAGTAATCGGGGGGTATGGGGTTTGATTTGGAAAAAAAATCGTAGGATTTGGGGGGAGCTAGGTCAAACGGCTTTGGAAGAAGCGAGTATCTGTTTGCTCAATTGTGGCCCTACTGGCTCCGAAACTTTGAAGAATCTCGTCCTTGGTGGAGTTGGTAGCGTCACCGTCGTTGATGGATCCAAGGTTCAGCTTGGTGACCTCGGAAACAATTTCATGGGTACAGACTAACTTTTTTTTAACCTTTTTCTTGTATATCCTTTCCATCTGGGGGTTTTTGGGGACTTACTTAGGTTATTATTGGTGTTTTTTGACATGTGAAGTTGATTTGAAGAGTGTTGGCCAGTCTAAAGCCAAATCTGTTTGTGCGTTTCTCCAAGAGCTTAATGATGCTGTTAAAGCTAAGTTTATCGAGGAGAATCCTGACACTTTGATTACAACTAACCCATCTTTCTTCTCCCAGTTCACTCTCGTTATAGCTACTCAGGTACTATTCTCTTTCTGTTTGTTGAGATGTGATTCTTGCTTACAGTCAATTACCAGGGCAAAGTCTTCCCTGTCCTTCAGGGGATATTGCTATATTAGTCTTTTCAATGTTATTTAACTCATTTTTCCATCCCATTCTCCGATGTTGGTTTCTTGTAGCTGGTGGAAGATTCAATGGTGAAACTTGATAGGATCTGTCGAGAAGCTAACGTCAAGTTGGTTTTGGCTCGCTCTTACGGCCTTGCTGGCTTTGTTCGCATCTCTGTAAAGGTAATTACCCTATATGTGTCGGATAACTATACTTATGGCCAATAATATCCTGCAGTTTGGATATTGACCACGGGGAAATGCTAAGTTCTATTCTTTTCTTGTTTATCAGGAGCACACCATAATTGACTCAAAACCTGATCATTTTCTTGACGACCTTCGCTTGAATAATCCATGGCCTGAACTCAGGAGGTTCACTGCTCTCGTTTTCTCTCTCATTATGTTGTGTGGCATCTTTTAACATTGTGGTTGTGGATGGACGATTGAGTGATTTCTGATAATTATTCATTGAACGGCAGTTTTGTGGAAACCATCGACCTAAATGTATCAGATCTCGCTGCACATAAGCACATACCTTATGTCGTCATTCTTGTAAAGATGGCTGATGAATGGGCTCAATCCCATGGTGGTAATCTTCCCTCGACCAGAGAAGAAAAAAAAGAGTTTAAGGTGTAGTTTTTTTTTGTAACGTAGCAAATTCATTAGGTAGCCTGCTTTCTTCTGCTTCCTTGNTATTCTGCTTCCTTGTTTTAATTTCTATATCCTTGAAATCTAAGGATTTGGTTAAGTCCAAGAGGGTAACTTTGGATGAAGATAACTACAGAGAAGCTATTGAAGCCGCTTTCAAAGTTTTCGCTCCTTGTGGAATCAGTAAGTAGATATCTTGTTTGGCGTGGGTATAACTTGACTTAATATTTGGTGCTTCCATGCCACATAGGTTTATTGTTTTAATGGTTGAGTACTTTAGATGTACGTTGATATTGGAGGTCAAATCACAGTATCCCTTATGCTGAGCCAAATTTGTTTTCTCTTCCAGGTACAGAGATTCAAAAAATTATTAATGATAGTTGTGCTGAAGCAAGTTCAAATTCCTCGGATTTTTGGGTGATGGTGGCGGCTCTGAAGGTTTGAAACTTGAAACTTGCTTTAGCAAAACTCATATTGCAAGTGGTTGGGCAAATTTTCAGGGTTTTTGAATTGTTCAGAGTTTGAATTCAATAAAAATCTTATGTTTCCATTGACCACAACTCACTTTGATTTAATCTCATAAAGTACTCATACATAAACTTTACCTGCAGGAATTTGTTTCAAACGAAGGTGATGGAGAGGCACCCCTTGAAGGCTCTATACCAGATATGACGTCTTCAACTGAGTGAGTGCACCTGCCTAAATGGCACTGAAATCCATCTTCAATCTATTTTTCACATTCATAATGCAACTGTATGCTTGTTCCTTGCAGACACTATATCAATCTGCAGAAAATTTATTTAGCCAAAGCTGAGGCTGATTTTCTTTTCATGGAGGAACGAGTAAGAAACATTTTAAAGAAAATCGGTCGAGACCCTAGCAGCATATCAAAACCAACAATCAAGAGCTTCTGCAAGAATGCAAGGAAACTTAAAGTGAGAATACTTACATTCGAAACAAGTTTTATTTGTATTCAAATGTCGATGTTCTGCCTGTTGCGTATTTGCCTTTTCTTTTGGGGGAGTATCAGAACATTTGTTTTGAGTAAAACATAAACCGCATTCCGTGCTTTGTAGGTATGCAGATATCGTATGGTAGAGGACGAGTTCTGCAATCCTTCTG
Source organism: Camelina sativa (assembly GCF_000633955.1). NCBI lineage: Eukaryota > Viridiplantae > Streptophyta > Magnoliopsida > Brassicales > Brassicaceae > Camelina > Camelina sativa. The sequence continues at coordinate 2,004,109 of NC_025701.1, read as the reverse complement.
TAACGGAAATTCAAAAGTATTTAGCAGACGAGGACTACAGGTACGAATGTCTTCACAGAATTTTCCCTTTTCATATGAGTACAAAATCAGCAGATGATTTGAAAGGTGTCATTTCTACAAAACGGTTGCCCTTTTGTCTGTCTAATGATACATGCAGTAAGATGTTGTGATTGAATATTGTACGAGCATTTTGCAAAACTGCAAATTTTTTACAGTATAAGTTCTTCATTTAATTAACCTGAACTAACCAAAATCTTTTAGTTTATCTTAGGCTTACACAGCAGCAAAATAGATGCTGGCTTTAGTTCAAAACTTTTTCTTTTATGCTTGCATGTTTAGCTCTTATGCTGATACTGTTACCGTCACAGTGGTGCAATGGGATTTTATATTCTTCTCAGAGCTGTTGACAGATTTGCTGCCAACAATAACAAGTTTCCTGGACAGTTTGATGGGTAAGAAACTCATAATGGCATGAAGCTCAATCTTATTTCTTTGTTTGGCTATTAACATGCAATATGTTTTGCTTTGCTAGAGGAATGGATGAAGACATATTTCGGTTAAGAAATATTGCCTCGAGTCTTCTTACCGACTTGGGCTGTAATGGCTCTGTAGTCCCCGATGACCTCATCAATGAGATGTGCCGGTTTGGTGCCTCAGAGCTTCATGTCGTATCTGCCTTTATTGGAGGAATCGCGTCTCAAGAAGTCATCAAGGTTCGATTCATATATCCTTCTTATTGTTTCAATTTCAAGAGTCTTATGTGGGATTCACCAGCTTATAGACATGCACACCGAGATGATTTCATTTCTAATCGTCTCTCTCTCTCTCTCTTTCTTCGTTGCAGCTTGTCACGAAGCAGTTTGTTCCGATGGTGGGGACATACATCTTCAATGGCATTGATCACAAGTCTCAGTTATTGACATTGTAGAAGATCTTTCTTTACACGTTGGCTTGAAACTGACAGAGAGAGAGAGAGAGAGAGAGGGAGTGAGCTTTGATCATATCCATTTTATTCTTCATCTTGCTTCGCTTTGTCCTTTGTCCTTGGGGTTTGCAAAAAAAAAAATTTGAGGTTGCATTTGTGTAACATTTACCAGATTGGGTGAAGCTAGTTTCATAAAATGGGCCAGAGAAAGCCCATTTTACACATGATTCTAGTCGGAAAAGGTTTAATGAGATGATTTCTACAAATCATAGAGAGTACCTTGTGGACGAATTTGCATTATGTTAACATCAAAAGTTGCTATCAAGAAAATGGGGTCCAAGAATAAGATCAATCAAAATGGAATATTAATATTGTCTAGAACGTTAATGGGCATAAAAAATCAATTACATCAATTTGCTACTTCAAGAGAAAAGATATGAGCCACAAATATAATTTGGGGATTTAGGGGAAATAAAGACAATTAGAAATGGGTGTGGGGTTATGACAAATGCATGAATAATAGAGGCCATCGAAGCTCGGTGGGTTTCACTACCATGGCATTTCGTTCTGCATAAAAGTATAACTTGCATCCTTTCTCTTTTTTTCTTTTTCTTAAGTGTATGTATATATATATATATTTGCATTTGATTTTTTTAATTACACCCTTTCACTTGTTTACTTTTAATGTCGATCGCATCCGACATATCCGCGTCTGTCGTTTCCATCTACATTGAGTTTAACTTTTGTGAATTTTGACAAAAAAAAAAAGTTGTAATGATGTGAAACGGATCTTTTATTTAATATATAATTCAGTCATCATCCATTAACATAGTCTACGATAGAAATATAACGCATTATGCTAGTGACAATATTGATATGTTACTGACGGAGTCACGGTACACACACTGTCGGTATCGGTATGATTATGAACTTAGGTTATGTTTATATCCTTATAAAACAAACAATGTGTATGTTTATAAATTAAATTATATATTCTTGATTAAAAAGCACAAAAAGTTAAGATTTTCAACTTTTATTGTAATATTATTGCTTTATATTCATACTTAATCAACTTGATTACGTGTCCAAAAAAAACTTTAATGAAAGAGAGCTTCTGATTAATTAGAAAAACATCGTTGTCTATATATGGATTGTACGTGGGACGTAGAGAGTTGCTGCGTCCCACAAGTTATGATGCCAATAATATGTATTTAAGCATTCGGCACGAGTTGGATAGTAGGGGTTTGAGGGATCATCTCTCCATATAATATAGAAGATAGTGGTTTTTGAAAGGAGGAGTTAACAACAAGAAACAGATAGATGGATGGAAATGGGATGTCAGCTTTAAAGGGGCTTTGCTTGAAGAAGACCAAACTTAGACATTGAATTAGGTAAAGTGGCAGTCTCCTCTTTCAAGCAAAGCACCTAACTTCTACCATCTTCTCTCACCGATTCATTGATTTCCCAATTTTAAGTTTAATATTTTATGACTATTAATATATTGTTGTTCATTGGTTGAATTATTTTTCACTTATGGATACATAAATTGCTTTCTTTTTTCTTTCTTAGTATATAAACAAAATCTCTGTTTTTTCTTCTTTTAAATATCATTAAAAGAAAAAAACAGAAAATAATTTGCTATAGTTACAGTTTTTATCTGCCACCTACTAATAAAACTATAGGACATTGTTTTTGAGATTAAATATATCTGTGCAACATATCGATAACATTCTATAAATTATGTGTATATGTATGTATGTAGTAGACAAACATGTTTGATATAAAACCATGTGGTTTGATTTACAGCTATTGTGACACACCATACACGTTATACTTGACCATCACCTCTATTCACAAATTATAATATTTGCTGTATTTCCAAGCTAATGACATCTTATCAACAGCTCTTAATTCAACGTTAAGTACCCCTAGTTAAATTTATTTGGGCTTCAGATTTTGATACACAGATTCCACTATAATAGTCACTACGATCTGCTATATATGTTGTGTAAATGTCAACAACGTCTTTAAAATGAAGATGAACTTGCCACATTCTCTAGTACGTATCGTTTGTTTTAAAATTTGGATGTTAAGTTACAGAGCTGTTAAATACAGGGTACAGGAATGGAATTTCTAAGAAATGATCAAAAAGTTTGAATGATTAGAACAAATTTACAAAAATTTATGAGTAAAGTTTTACATCGAGGTTTATTCAGTGTAAAATCACACATTTACATATTCTTTTTGAGAGTAAACAAAAAAAAATTACAATTTATTTGAACCTTAGATGCACCGGTGGTGGAGGGCAATCTGTTAATGCCGTCGTTGTTGTTTTTCCGTCCAAGTTCTATACATCTACTTATATTCAATGTCTCTCTCGGAATAATATTACAACATCCCTGCATCATACATTGATCATATTATAATGATTTTTTTTTTGAGTAATTAAAATACAGTAGGAATCGAAAATTAACATTGCTAAGCGATGTTTTAGAGATGAAAATTGATTAGACCTCTATTTGGGACTATTTCGATTTTATACATGTCCTTGATGCTTGCATCCCAGCCCGCTGTTGTTATGTCCGCTATGGCTTATGTCCTTACTTCTGGACACTTGAACAAAGGCATCGTATATGGGAGTGAAGAAGAAAAAGATTTGACTCACTTTGTTCCAGAATTAATTGCATTATCCATATCAGATGAAAATTGATTAGATCTCTATTTGGGATTATTTCGATTTTAGAATTTCTAAACTGGTTTTTACAGTTATTTATTTTTTTTAATTGATCAGATTTTGTGAAAAAAATTTATAATCTAATCATTTTTTTTTTAATTTGGATGAGTTTATTATAGGTTCTTTTGCGGAAAAAAAAAGATTAGGTGAGTTAAATCTTTGCATGAAATAGGAAAGTGCTAAGGTGTATACATAAATTGGTATTACCTAGACGGATTGGGATATTTAAACTATAAGATAGAATATTTAAACCGGATAAAAAAAATATCAATGATAGATCTGATGATATACAGAGCTATTAGCATTATTAAATAAAAGTGGATAACATTTTGATCCAATCAATTCATTTCACTACAGTCTCGTTCAAACAAATCATAGCACCGACTTCTTGAATGTTCACATGCCATGAGCTATTGAGCACAGCCATCGATGGAATATTACATTAAGAAATTAAAATTTTGAATTATTTTTGGTTGTTTTTTCCTCCCACCAATGAGTTCGGAAATCTGGTTGAGAAAAGAATTAGAGTCCACCAGACATACCAAATTTAAAATGATACGAGTACTATTTTATCAATCAAATATATGTGTGTGTTTATGTTTCAGTTACGACCTGAATATGTGTTCCCTAGGACTGAAAAAGATGTCTTCAAACCGGTCTTTTGAACTGAATTTCATAATACTAATTAATTCTACGACATTGAGAACTGAAATTTTTGTAAATTTGATAAATTAACGTCGTAGAGCATCTTTATATGGAAGACATGATTGGTTAATTAACTCAACTAACATGTACGTAAACAAACTAAATTTTCCAAAATGTATATATGTAATCATCGTATTAATTAGGCTTAAAAAATCCAGTATTTGTCAGAGAGACATTATTAACAATGACCAATATAGTCGAACAAAAACGAAAAATATAATAATCCCTATCCAGAAAAGTGAAGATGCACAGATGCAGAATACTCCAAAACTAATACCGATCGAGCGGCATAACCATATAAATCAAAGTTTAGGATTGTTAAAATTGATGAACAAATCTATGGCCAAAGTCATGTGGCATATATAATATGATTTTGGACACAAGTTACACAAACTTATGAAACATTCATGATGACACGTGGAAAACCTCGTGACATTGGACCCACTAGTCATTTTTGGGGATACTGATTTTGCAGTGAGCCTTGTGATGCAAAACGAAAAACATCACATGATGGGCTAGTACAGTCGCAGAATCTCTCATCTCTCTCTCTCTCTAATGAACTGAAAAGACCCGACTAAAATAGTAATAACTGCCTCTGACATTTAGGTAACCGATACATATATAATGCTTCTTGGTGTTGCATGTAAAAATACTACTATAGTTCAGCGGGTCAAAAATGGACGTGTTACTATACGATGGCGAGTGGCATGCAATGCATTAAACTAAAACTAGACGAGTGTGTAGGCTAGCATTTATAAGGCTTGTGCTATGAAAAAAAACTAACGGTGTTGGTTCCTTAAGATCACGTGAAAATGAATGAATACGCTGGGGTTTTTTACAACCAATATATATTGAAATGTCAATTACTATTTACCAACCAATTTAAGTTCCCCCACACCTATTCTGATCATTTGGCGAGGGCCAGCTCTAAGCTAAAGTCAGAATCAACCAATAAAAGTGCCTCTCTCATTCATTCCAATGTCTCAAATCGCTATACGCAAAACACACATGGCATTTGTGACACACCTACGTAATTAACGTGTTTAATAACTAGGCTACTTACATGTTACGTATAACATATTACAACTCGAAAATAAATATAATTTATCTAGTTTGTTTGTATCAACAAGTTATTATATATTTATATCTAATATATTAAGAGACCAGAAGACCAAAAATCGTGGTACCATGCTTCTTTTTTGTTTGTCATAACGTAATTGGTAAACATTCATTAAGAAATTAAAAAATCATACACATAATTACTTTTATTTTTTTCAAGTGACAATTGCGTTTTGTTTGTATCATAGTGATTGGGTGAATAAAGGTATTTTGACTTTACAAGCATTATATGAATCGGTGCAGAACAGTTAAAAAAGAAAGAGATTGTGGTAACTTTATAAGCATTATATATATTTGGTTAATAACATAGGACAAAAGAAAACCTATTTACCATTCATTTAAGACTATCTGAACGTATAATAATATCCCAAACTGACGTAAAAAATATTTAAAGGTGATATATACTCAAAAGCTTTCTTTTTCAGATTAATATATTTTTCTCATCTACAAATATTTTGTTTCTGTGTTACAGAAAATTATTGTTTTAATTTATAATTTCAATAGATGATAGGGGCAGATTAAAAAAAAACTTAGAAGACACGAGGAGGGTATTATTGTCATTAATGGTGAAGAAAAAGAATAATTATATTTACTAAAGGGACAGATTAGTAAATATACCAAAATATAGGGACAGATTGGTAAAGTTTACAAAAATATTGGTGTGTTTATTAATTAAATAAAGAAGTAGAGAGACGGTTAAGAAGTCGTTCTGATTTCGTCTCTCTTCTCTTTAACGTCGTCTTCGTCTTCTTCATCTCTCTCTCTCTCCAATATTTTCAGCTTCTTTCAATATTAGATAAGAGAGAGAAGAGAGCTTCTTCAAATTCTCTCTCTAGAACTGTGAAAATCTCAGGTTCTGATTTTGGAAGCTCTTGGCGAATTTAGTTGTTCCTTCTTGGGTCTATTTGATGTTATAGTGTTAGGTTCTTCCGATGATGAAGCTCTCTGGCTTGTTGTTGAAATAGCTATCTCGAGATTTCTGGCGATCTTTAGTGGAGAGGAAAATGTCTTCGACGAAGATGAAAGGAGAGTATTCTTCTTCTAGAAGCTTCGTTTCAAGGAAATATACAATTTTACTCTGCTTAGGAAGCTTCTGCCTCGGTTTGTTCTTCACCGATCGGTAAATTTTTTGAGAGTATTCTCAACTTTCAACTCTAAGATACTTAAAGTTGATAGCTTTTAACCTTAAGATACTTAAATTTGATGGCTTTTTGCTTACTATATAATTCACTATCGTAGAGAACTCATGATTCTGTTGTTGTTACTTGTTGGTGGTGGTTGCAGGATGTGGAGTATTGAGGAATCTAAAGGCATGTCTCGTCCATCTGTAACCGAAGCTGAAAGATTGAAACTTATCTCTGAAGGTTGCAATCCAAAACCTGTGAGTTAGTCAAACAACATCATGGATTTTGTTCTTTCTTGGTTTTGGTTATATGAGAAAATCTGATTGGGTTTATCCCTTAGCTTTATCAGAAAGAAGTCAAAAGAGATCCTCAGGCTTTTCTTGGACAAGTAGCCAATACACATATTGCATTACAGTGAGTTTTTTTTTTTTTTTATCTTGTGCTTGTACGGAAAAAAGGAGCTTTCTTGAACTTTTTTTTTATGTTTTAACAACATTTTTTGTGTGTGATTTGCAGGACATTGGATAAGACTATTTCAAGCTTAGAGATGGAGTTAGCTGCAGCAAGGTCTGTCCAGGAATCTTTACAAAACGGTGCTCCTGTCTCAGATGATATGGGGAAGCAGCAACCGCAGGTGAAGAGACGGTATTTGATGGTTGTAGGGATTAATACAGCTTTTAGTAGCAGAAAGAGAAGGGATTCTATTCGAGCTACCTGGATGCCTCAAGGTTTATATAAACACTTTTCCTGGCTTCAGTCTCTTCTGGATTCTTAATAGCATGTTTACTTATCTTTGATCATTTTTTGTTCCTTGATGGTTTTATCGGTTTTTAGGCGAGAAAAGAAAGAGACTTGAGGAAGAGAAGGGGATTATTATCCGGTTTGTCATTGGTCACAGGTGAGATTTCAATGTCCATTAGTGTAAATTTAGTTTCTCATGTGAGTTTTTTCATTCTTGTTCACTGTATATTGATGATGTGTGTCATTGAGTTTATAGTGCCACGGCCGGGGGAATTCTAGATCGAGCTATAGAAGCTGAGGACAGGAAGCATGGAGATTTCTTGAGACTGGTATACTTTTGTTTTAGTTCACACGTTGAACAAGTACAAGGCCTAAGTTTTCAGCTCTTATCTTCATTTTCATTGCTCCCTTTGTTTTTGGTATAGGACCATGTTGAAGGGTACCTAGAGTTGTCAGGCAAGACGAAAACTTACTTTTCTACAGCTTTTTCAATGTGGGATGCAGATTTCTATGTCAAAGTAGATGATGATGTTCATGTAAATATAGGTAAGTTCTAAGAACGAGTTGAATTGGTTTTATCATTTATGTCATGTTGCATATGTTATGCTGGTAAAGACTAACGGATTCATCAATGCTTCACTGAAATGTCTGCAGCAACACTTGGGGAAACTCTTGTTAGACACCGGAAAAAACCACGGGTCTATATAGGTTGCATGAAATCTGGTCCTGTCCTCTCTCAAAAGTAAATCCATGTCTCTGTTTCCTCCTTCAAACTATTTTTAGTTTTGGTTATTTCTTTTGTTAAGTCGTGTTGGTTTTGTGGAGCAGAGGTGTGAGATACCATGAGCCAGAGTACTGGAAATTTGGTGAGAATGGGAACAAATACTTCCGTCATGCTACTGGACAGTTGTACGCTATTTCAAGAGACTTGGCTTCTTATATATCAATCAATCAGTAAGCTGAAGATGAGATTACATTGTAGTCATATTACCTCGTGAAGTCTCTTCGTTCTTATATATGTTAAATGTTTCAGGCATGTTCTTCACAAGTATGCGAACGAAGATGTTTCATTAGGAGCTTGGTTTATCGGAATTGATGTGAAACACATTGACGATAGAAGATTATGCTGTGGCACTCCTCCTGGTATTTCTTATGCTCTTTTTTGTATCCTGCAAGTTTACTAGGCTTGGTTTGATACTTTCTAGATGTTTTTAAGTGTATTGATTTTGAGTGCTTAGGATAAAATATCAACATCATTGGTGTTCTGCACCTAACTAAAGGCTTAAAGTGAAGAGACCTTATCTAAAGAGATGACTCGTCCCTATCAAAGTCTCTACTGATACAAAGTCGTACCAAGAACCTAAATGTTTATGATTTGACAATAGCATGAAAACTTACTTGTTGTTTCAAACCTGAAAATATACTCAGAAGATGTTAACAGTTTTAGCTTTGGTATTTGCAGATTGTGAATGGAAAGCTCAGGCTGGAAACATCTGTGTAGCATCATTCGACTGGAGTTGCAGCGGAATCTGCAGATCAGCAGATCGCATCAAAGAGGTTCATCGACGCTGCGGTGAAGGCGAGAAGGCTCTTTGGAGTGCCACATTTTGACATAGAAACACATACAGTAAATGATAAAACATAACGGTTTTGTTCATCCCCCAAAACAGCTCAAAGATCAGACAAAAGTACAGAGATACAACAATTCCAAGAGGCAAGAGTTACCCACTTTTTGTATTCATAGGTACATAGGAGAGGCAGGATTAGAGAGAGAAGTGTGGAAAGTGGAAACCTCTGGCAAGAATCGCGATTGCGTTTGGATATGTTACGATTGTGGCGTTTCCGTTTTAGTAGTACATATAAGGAACGCCATGCCTGTATTCGTTTTGGGAGCAAGTTGTGGATTTGTTTACATCAATACAAAATTATGCCCTCCTTCTTTTGGCTATCAAACTACATATTGCACATTATAGACATAAATCTAATTATCACGAGCTTTAAAACTACTTAAGCTTAACAATGTCTATTAGAGCATCATTAGTGGAGTAACCCTCCTAAATTACTAACATATTAATTAATAATATAATTAATATTAAATTAATTAAAGCAATTCTAAGAGAACTTTAGCAAAAACATACCTCCACTAGAGAACCCAAAGAAGGTTGCTCAATTAACAAAATTTTACAAATTATTTATGTTATTTATACAAAATCATCCCTCCATATGCTTGATAGATTTTTCTGGTTGCATTTGTACCAATATGCAAGTCTACGTACCAGTTAGCATAGTGAACCTGCTGCTGCTTCTCCATCCATCTTAACAATCTGCTGCTTCTCTTCATCTACGTACCAGTTAAGATAGTGAACCTTTTAGATTTTTGTAGCAAGCACTGGTCGAACGGGATGAACAAAACAAGCCTTTCACGAGAGAGCTCAGACTTGGGTAGGCCATTCAAAATGCAGGCTTCCGAGACAATGAACAGACCAGCTGCTTTGGCTTGTTTACGGAACTCAGAAACTACCAATTGATGGCACTTCTATGCATTTGATACTTTGGTTCAGACCACTTGAGATATATATAACACATGAGCTATGGGAGGAAAAATGATAGTGTCAGTTACCTTCAACGGGTCTAGTTTGTGAGATAAAACTGACAACAATGGTGTAAGCTGCGATCGAAAGCTAGGAACGTCCAGGACTGATCTCATTCGGAAGCATAGCACGTACAAGATTGCCTACAGTCACAGAAAAAGTAACAAATTTAAATCATCAGTGTTAGGGGAGAAAACAAAACTCAACAGTCAACAGTGTCGCTCTGTGTAGCACCACATCTCAAGAACCTTTGCATATATCATCCCTAACATCAAACATGTGACAGAGGACTAACCAGACATCCCTAATATCTTAACCTTTTTGAGCAAAACATGTTCTTTCTTTCAAACACAATTGCACAACATATAAAGTAACTAACCTATTTGCAGAGAGAAAGAACTAAACGACAATAACAAAAGCTTCAATGAAAGGATTTGAAGCTTAGCAAACGTGACACAATGCATTTGCCACAATCATCTCCATGAGCATCAACTCACTAACTTCCTCCTCTACGTCTTCACCAGTTTATCCAGCTTCTCTGTTACAGGATAAACTAATATCTAGAGGATTCTGGCTTAAAGGTTTGAGCACCGGCTTGATGACGTTCCATCTGCAGAGACAATTGCCAAATTAGCATATCAATCTCAATTTCAATTTCAATTCCTCGTTTGATGCACATAAATAAAACCAAAGACTTACCAGACATAAAGTATGGAAGCAATCTCTTATAACGTCGTTTGAAGTAACTCCTCTGCTTCTACATTTCTTAATCCACAAGCATGAGCTTTGATTCCATCTTTTCACCACAAACAAAAAAACTAAATCATCATCCATAATTCTTGTAATTATGATCCAAGTCTAACAGATGCTTAAAAGATCAAAGAAACTTACTGTTCGAATCCGGACATTTGCAACGAGATATATGGTATTGTTCTTCCTTGCTTCGGTTTCTTCTTTGCCGTTTAATTCGCTGTCGTCGGTGGAGTTCGGACTCGGAGAGGAGATGCGTCTGAGACGCAGATCCTTGATGGTGACTCGCGGAGGATACATTCGATCGGTTTTTTTTCCTAAGAGTGATGGTGATGAGATGCGAGTCGCTGGTGGTTCAGTGATTTTTTAGTAGCGAGGATCTCTGTAGCTGAAGGAGACGAGAATCGCATCCTCTTCCGTTGGTTTGGTTCCACCAAAGCTTGAAGCTTCGTCGACTGAGAGAGAGAGAAGAGTTTTTTTAATATTTTATTAGGCAGAGTATCGGTTGCTCCAATGGCTTCCCACAGTATCGATACTCTGCTTGATGGACTCAAAAATGGATTTTTTATTCACAAATGGGGTCCAAATGTGAGAGTAACTCACAGAGTATTCCCCTGTAAAGATGGTCTTAAGTTACTTAGGTAAAGAAAAACTTGGGGAAAGTTGGAAAATTGTGCATAAAAATTCATACTTTTATTTTGTCAGACACACACTTTGGTTCAGACCAGCGTCTTCTTAGTCGAAAACCTAGTGAGAGAATTTAAGAAGAAATTGGAAATGCTGAAGAAGGTGATTGCGACCGGTTTATCGAGGCATGGTGTTCCGTTTGCAGAATCTGAGGGTCAAGTGGTCTCTTTTGTCTCTAATTGCCTTAATAGAGGTATGATTCTCTCTTTAGCTTCCCCGATTTCTCATTATTCTTCTGTGGCTACCAAAGTTTTGGTTTTTGTTGGTGTCTGAATCCGAGTGTGAAGTGGTCGTTACTTCCAAATCGAAGTTTCCAGGACCAAGAACTTAGTGAACTTACTTGTGATTTGGGTACAGAAAATTACGTTCAGAGACGAAGAATTAATGGATTGTTTTAGTTGTGATTAAGCTTTAACTGATTAAAAGGTAACAACTTGAAGACGAATGTGAACAAAAGGGAGAAATTGATAAGATTTTTTTTAGTATTGATGCTGGTTGAGTGTTTTGTTTCTCTACTGGGTTTGGGATTGTTGTGTGTTTGATTGATGTGTTTTACTGTTTTGTATTTGGTCTGTATAGTCTCTTACATTCCTGCACCATCTCCGTTTCCAGGTTTTGCATCCTTCTATAATTTATAGAATCTCTCTTTTGTTTTTTCCATCAATCGAGATTAATTCACATATCTTTCACATCAAACTTGCATTCAAATCCTAGTATTTTATTTTCTGGTGTTTTAGAGTAGTTCTTGATTGTGTAAATTTATTTGTTCATTCACATGGATGGGGGTATCAATGGGACCTTGTTGATGGATTGGTATGTTTTTAAATGGTATACACTCATGCTTGACACATGGAAGAACATGGTGTGTCATTGTCATAGAAAGCCCACAAGCCCCTTAGAAATCTCATCTCCTGGTGCAANAAAAAAAAAAAAAAAAAAAAAAATCTCATCTCCTAATTATCCAGTTGAGATTCTCTTGTGTCCTTTTAAAGAAAAATAAGATGTAATATTTAGTAAAGATCCAGTATAAGAGATATATTGCCAGTTTTATTTAAAGACTACAAGATAGTCTTGTAAGTATACCATGTAAGTTGTAACAGGTGTGCCTGATCTTATACACATATCTTCATGAAGAGGAGGATGCAAATATCTATATAAATGAGAAGACAAAAGGGCTGGGAACTTAACTAAGTAAAATACAGCTATGGCGGAAACAAAGAATTGGATCCCAATATGGTTTCCTTTGATGGTGTTGGGATGTTTTGGTCTGAATTGGTTGATCAAGATGGTGAATGTGTGGCTCTATGAGTTCAGCATTGGGGAGAACATGTACTATTTGCCACCAGGAGATTTGGGTTGGCCTTTCATTGGCAACATGTTGTCTTTTCTCAGAGCTTTCAAGACTTCTGACCCTGACTCCTTTACCCGCACTTTAATCAAAAGGTACTCTATTTTTATATTTAAAAATCTTAAAGGTAAATACGTTTACCAATCCCGTGGATATGTTACAGATTCCGTATCCATGTTATATCTTGATTTTGATTTTGGGACTTAGTTTTGTTGTCAATGATGTGTAGGTATGGACCTAAAGGTATCTATAAAGTGCACATGTTTGGGAACCCAAGTATAATAGTAACAACACCAGACACTTGCCGGCGTGTGCTGACAGATGATGATGCGTTCAAGCCTGGTTGGCCAACATCTACAATGGAACTAATTGGAAAGAAGTCATTCATTGGTATCTCTTTTGAAGAACACAAGCGGCTCAGGCGTTTGACTGCTGCTCCAGTCAATGGTCATGAAGCCCTCTCTAATTACATACCATACATTGAAGAAAACGTTATCACCGCTCTGGACAAGTGGACCAAAATGGGAGAGTTCGAGTTCTTGACTCATCTGCGTAAGCTTACCTTTAGGATCATCATGTACATCTTTCTCAGCTCTGAGAGTGAGAATGTAATGGATGCATTGGAACGAGAGTATACCGCTCTTAACTATGGAGTTCGAGCAATGGCAATCAATATTCCTGGATTTGCTTATCATAGAGCACTCAAGGTCTAAATTAAACCACTTTTTTTTTCAGTTTTCATTATCCTATCTCTTTAAATATTTGGAGGATCATCATGTTTTATTTACAGGCGAGGAAAACACTTGTATCTGCCTTTCAGTCAATAGTTACTGAGCGCAGAAATCAAAGGAAACAGAACATTGTATCGAATAAGGTAGATATGTTAGACAATCTACTTAATGTTAAAGATGAAGATGGAAGAACTTTGGATGACGAAGAGATTATAGATGTTCTTCTGATGTATCTTAATGCCGGTCATGAATCCTCTGGCCACACCATTATGTGGGCTACTATTTTTCTACAAGAACACCCTGAGTTTCTACAAAGGGCAAAGGTAAGTGGAGGAAACTATTTTATTTCCTTGTTGTCATCTTATACTTTGTTCATATGGTAATGGATTTGCATATGATGGCTCTATAGGCCGAACAAGAAATGATCCTGGAAAATAGGCCTGAAGGACAAAAAGGCCTAACTCTAAAAGAAACCCGGCAAATGGAGTTCTTATCACAGGTTAGATTTTGGTCTTCTATGAGTTTAGCACATTAGAGATTTTGTTGGCGATTTGTTTTAGGCGATTGAAAGAGATGTTTCTTCACTAGGTTGTTGATGAGACACTCCGAGTCATAACGTTCTCACTCACCGCTTTTCGGGAGGCAAAGACTGACGTCGAATTGAATGGTTGGTTTCTGTGTAAATACATGAATTATATTGAATACAAAACACCTTTCTAAATGGACATAAGCATTTAGCATGATTTGATTAATCTTGCAGGCTACTTAATCCCAAAAGGTTGGAAGGTTTTGACATGGTTTAGGGATGTCCACATAGACCCTGAAGTGTATCCGAATCCAAGAAAATTTGATCCTTCTAGATGGGATGTAAGTTTAGTGTTATCATCTTACATTGTTCGAGCCATAGAAAGTTGAATTCATTTTGAATGTTTGGATTAAATTTTCAGAAGGGGTTTGTACCAAAAGCTGGTGCGTTCCTTCCTTTTGGTGCTGGAAGCCATCTATGCCCCGGAAATGATCTTGCTAAGCTTGAGATTTCAATTTTTCTTCATCATTTCCTCCTCAAATATCGGTAAGACTTACAAAAATTTGCATCTTCATACATATATTTCTGTGTTATCTTGATATATCCATGGAGATCCATATTGGCAGGGTGAAACGGAGCAACCCAGAGTGTCCTGTGATGTATTTGCCTCACACCAGACCAACTGATAATTGCTTGGCAACAATTAGTTATCAGTAAAAGTGACTCTCATCTTCACCGTTAAGTTTGGTTCATCAATTATGTACTCTTGCGACTCTTGTCTTTATCTTTAGTTGGAAACTTCATCAGACTACATACTCTGTTCCATGAAACAGAGCTTTGTTTTTTCTTCAGTTGGTGTAATAATATCTTTGTTTGCAAACCAAAAATCACTTGTTTCAAAAGAATAAGCCATGTCATTCACGCAACTTTACTCCTTAAACATTCTTCTTAAGTTAGCAAATCATACACGTATCTAGATTTTGTCGTGAACTTGACTTAGTTCAGAAATGTTATTTATTTAAGGATCTTGTGTGAGAGATTAGAAGTTAGATAGATAGATAGCTGTCAAGATGAATAATAATAGGATAAAAATGGTTTTAAGGAGAGAATAATAAGCCAACACCAGTACACCACACCCTGACAATACTGTCAAACACTTATCTGCTTTCATACAAAGACACAGAGACAAAAGAAAACAGCTTGGAGTCCTCTTGTAATGTATGGACCGTTTGATAAAAAAATATTACGACTTTGGTTTTTTTTTTTTTTCTCTTTTCTTCCTTAAAGAAACAGTGGAGAGAAGAAGCTTTACAGATCAGAGAGAGAGGATCCAATGTCGAGATTCTCGCAACGAAGCCCTGAAATTAATCAATCTCCCCTCTCCTCTGTTCCCTGCATTTGATTTCCTTTTCTGGGTGGTTGTTGTTTCCTTATCTTGAATCCTCTGTTCTGTTTTTGAGATAATAAAGGCTGAAACTTTCCTATAAAAACATGGCGACTAGAGGAAGCAGATCGGAGAAAGCAAAGAGAATATTCCAGCAATTCGACGGGAATCGTGATGGTGGGCTTAACCGAGAAGAGATGGCTGCTCTCGTCGTAGCTGTTAACCCTAGGGTTAAGTTCAGTGACGAACAGATCAACGCGATTCTCGACGAAGTGTTCCGAACCTACGCTGAATTCATCGATCCAAACAAAGGTTTGACCTACGACGGTCTCCTCCGTACTTACGACGACGGCGCTGGAGATGTCGACAGAGATTTCGATGCATTAGGCCTCGAGCTAATCGCTGCTGATGAGACGATTAAAGGCTCTGAGGCGGCGGCTTCTTCTTCTTCGATTACAGATGAGAGAGCTGTTGAAGCGCAGAAGAAACAGAGGACAGCTGCTTGGGCGGTTTCGCCTAACCACGGGATCGTTTTCGACGAGACGTGGAAGTTAGTTGACGATTTGGAGATTCTGGTGAAGAGATTGAAGTCGAAACAGGAGAAAGATGGGAAATTGAAATCTGATTCTAATAACAACAACAGTAACAATAACAATGTTGATGCGTTCTCTGATGCTGGTTGGTCTAGGGAGTTAGGTCCTTCGTCTGAGGTCTCTGATAAGAGAATCTATTGGGAAGAATCGAGTCATGACTATGGTGTGTTTGTCAAGGAACTAGGTGTTTTGAGAAGTAAAGCAGATGGAGCTAGATCGAGAGAAGAAGCTTTTGATGGACATATGGCGATTGGTAGGGTTTTGTATGAGCACCAGTTGTTTAAAGAAGCTCTCGTTAGCTTCAAGAGAGCTTGTGAGTTGCAACCCACTGATGTGAGACCTCATTTCAAAGCTGGGAACTGTCTCTACGTTTTGGGGAAGTGTAAAGAGTCTAAAGATGAGTTTTTGTTGGCATTAGAAGCGGCTGAGTCTGGTGGGAATCAATGGGCTTATCTGCTTCCTCAGATTTATGTCAATCTTGGTATCTCGCTTGAAGGTGAAGGTATGGTTTTGAGTGCTTGTGAGTATTATAGAGAAGCTGCGATCCTATGTCCTACGCATTTTAGAGCCTTGAAGCTTCTAGGTAGTGCATTGTTTGGTGTAGGAGAGTATAGAGCAGCGGTTAAGGCATTAGAGGAAGCTATATATTTGAAACCGGATTACGCTGATGCTCATTGTGATTTAGCTTCTTCTTTGCATTCAATGGGTGAAGATGAGAGAGCTATTGAGGTTTTCCAGAGAGCGATTGACTTGAAACCTGGCCATGTTGATGCTTTGTATAACCTCGGAGGGCTTTACATGGATTTAGGTAGGTTTCAGAGAGCTTCGGAAATGTACACTAGGGTCTTAGCTGTATGGCCTAACCATTGGCGTGCTCAGCTCAACAAGGCGGTTTCTTTGCTAGGTGCTGGAGAGACTGAAGAAGCTAAACGAGCGCTTAAGGAAGCACTGAAACTGACGAACCGTGTTGAGCTGCACGATGCGATATCTCATTTGAAACATTTGCAGAAGAAAAAGGGTAAAAACAATGGAAATGGTAATGGAGGAGGAGGAGAAGGTCCGTTTATTGTAGTGGAACCTTCCAAGTTCAAGACTGTGGGTGAGAAGACGACTTTGAGACCGGACTTAGCCACGGCTCTACAAATTAGAGCCTTTCAGAAGGTTACAAGACTAGGGAAATGTGATGTGGAGGCTGTGCGTAAGGAGATGAGAGACAACGATGTTCCTGTATCATATTCCGGAAGCGGCGGGCCAACGAAATCAATCCGGAAACCAAATTTAGAGGAGATTCTCCGGCGTCTGCTTAACTCCTTGAAACCTGAAACATTCCAAGGAGCCATCAAGGCAATAAACGAGAAAATCCTATCGCTTCTCGATGATTCTGGTTCAGGAAGAGTTGATATGGGTATGTTTTACGCTGTGATTGCTCCTTTATGCGGTGGACATTCGGACAAACGGAAAAGAGTTGCCTTTGATGCACTTTTTTGGAGACCTGTAAACGAAGGAAGCTCTCAGATTACAAAAACGGATGCAGTCAAATACATTAAACTGTTGAGAGCTATTTACATTCCATCACACGGAATGAGTGAAATGTTAGAAGTTCACGGGGAAGAAGAAGCTGATTCCTCAATGACAGTTACGTATAATCAGTTTCTAGCAATGTTTGATGATCCAGATTGGGGATTTGGTATCATGTCTACGATCCTTAAACTGGAGGCAAACGATAGAAACCGTCATGGAAACCAAGTTTGTTCGGTTTGTCGGTATCCGGTTATCGGATCACGGTTTAAAGAAGTGAAAGCTCGGTTTAGTTTGTGTAACCAGTGTTATAGTGAAGGGAAGGTTCCTCCTTCGTTTAAACAGGAGGAATACAAGTTCCGAGAATATGGGAGTGAAGCTGAAGCCATGAAAGCTAAGTGTGTTTGTTTTTCGATGCAATCTCATAAAAAGCCTATTGCCACCTGATATAGACGAAACAAAAAGGAACTAACTCATCAAGCGTGTTTGTTCTGATCTCTCTGTGTCTAATTTGCAAATTGTAACACTTTCTTTCTTTCTTTTAACTTGTCTGCATAGTTTTCAGTTAAGTGTATGATGATAATGATTGATGAGATTGTGTAATGTTGTTTTGGTAAATCACGCAATTGCGTTATGTTGTTTAGGGTTTCTCTCATTCTCTTCAAAAAATACTTTTTTGTGCTCTATCTCCAAAAAGATTACAACATTTCTTTGATGAAATCAAGATTAAGTGTATCCTTGACGATGAGAAACAAACCAAGGAATAACACAAGCATGATTCCAGACGACATGATCCCTTGTTCCACCTCTAACGGTAACTTTCTCCCACCTCGAACAGCTTCCAACAAAATCAGAGCCAATGTACCACCATCGAGAGCCGGTAAAGGCAACAGATTGATCACCGCAAGGTTTAGATTCAGCAATGCAGCAAACTGGTATAGACCATCCGCGTTTGATCTCGCTACTTCCGCTCCAACAGCAATGATCGCAACTGGACCAGCGACTTTACTAGCGGTTTGAGAGAAGTTCAAGAACGTCTGTTTCAAACTGTCCAAGACATTGTAAGACAGTCCAAAGAACTCTCTACCCACGAAACTAAACGTCTCCGGTACATTCTTCGGTCTAACCTTCGAGAATCGAAGATTCGGTGATAGCTGAACACCTATTTTACCAGTCCCATCGAAACTCTTATCCGGAGTGATCCGGATTTCGAAATCCTCTTTCCCTCTTTTGATCCTAAGCAACACATTGTGCTCCGGATTCGCCTTAACAACATCAACAACTTTAGAAACAGAATCAGAACCGAAACTGGAAAGCTCAACGCCATCAACGGCTAAGATAACATCTCCACGAAGCAATCCACCACGAGAAGCAGCAGAGAAAGATTTAACATCAGGAACAAGAACTCCAGGAAACGATTCTTGAACTGGTAAACCAACAGATACAACTTGAGTAAAGATTATAGCGTAAGCGAAGACAACGTTAGCGACAATCCCAGCTGAAACCACAATCACTCTATCCCAAATCGGTCGGTTCTTGAGAAGGTTTTTATCGTCTACAGGGATATCACTGTCGGGATCGTTATCAGGGAATCCAACAAAACCACCTAAAGGGAAAGCTCTAAGAGAGTATTCAACATTCTTGGAATTGAACTTAGCTAGAATCGGACCAAACCCTATAGCGAACTTACTCACACGGATACCTTGAAGAGTAGCAGCTAAGAAGTGACCAGTCTCGTGGACAACGACGATCGCTGTGAGAACAGCGCAAGCTTCAAGAACTGATTCGAAACTACCGGTATCGAATCCAGCGAGAGCTCGTGGACTGTGATGTAGGTGTCTCTTCTTGTTTCTGAATAAAGCTCTGTTCTTGGTACCGTAGAGACTACTATGGTTTGAGAGATTGGTTGAAAGATGAGATTTTGAGAGATGAGTTTTGGATATTGGAGGAAAATTTGAAGCGGGGTTGATGGAGGTAGAGAGGAAGTGAGGGATACGATGAGAAATTGGAGAAGAAGAGATGTTTAATAGCATGATTTCGTGAGGTTTAGAGAGTTGAGAGTACGGAGAAGAGGAACTATTGAAGCCATTGAAAAACAGAGGAGATGATGATGATAAAGAGAAAACATTAAAGCTCTCTATGTGTCTGTTTGTGGATAGGATTGACCAATGACGACGACAACGCTCTCGTTTCCTATTTGGTATCTTCTTCTATTTGTTTACCATGTCGACGATCGACCAAATTGCAGATTGCTTATTTGTCTGTTCTCATAAACTTATGTAAAACTATGTGGGCTTCCTATTGGGCCAAATTTGAACCTCAAGCCCAGTAAGAATGTGATACTTTTTTTTAAGAAAGCTCACAAATTTGAACTACATATAACCCATTTGACTAATACGTATATTGATGATGATAGGATCGTTTTCACTTTCCAATTGGTTGATACGAAAGAAAAAAGGCGTTTATAGATTCATCTTTTCACTGAGTGGAAATGTTGTAGCACAGGCGATACATGCACCATCCATTAGTAATTGACGAGGTCCGAACGTTTGTTCAAAGAAAGAAGATAGTATTAGTCAATGCTTGCTAGGTGTGCTGGATCTTATCCAAGAAAATTTCGAGATCTATTAAAATGCGGAGAAAAGAAAATGATGAATTCTTGTACCAGAGGCAGAAAGAGTGGAGAAACTAGCTGGCGAGCACATTTTAGGGTTTACGTGAGACAAATGATATCAAATCGAATAGTTAGGACACATTTTCTCTACTTGACTCAGAAAGGTTTTTTGGGGTCAAGCTAAGTGATAGTTTACCATTAATATTGAAAGCGTAACATTCTAGTGGATGGTCATACGCCAATTATTCTTTCTTTTGCCGACATACGACAATTATTCTATACTCAAATAAATTAGTAGTACTGTTTTTGACTAGCTAGCCAACAATATATATAAAGAAGAAAACATTAATAGATATAGAATAAAACACCTAACGTAGTGTGTCATGAACAAAACAACGTGGCCATTATGTTTTCTTAATCTTTTTTCTTATGCAACATGATTGTATTTAGGCTTATGATGACGAAAATGGTTTGTCTTTTGGTTATAAGGTTGTCATTTCCAATGATTTCTTGTTATATGAGTTAGGCCTCGGCAAAAAAACCGGACCCGAAAACCCGAATCGGAACCGACCCGAAAATATGGACCCGAATCCGAACCCGGAACCGGTAGAATACCCTAATGGTCTTAATCTCCAAAACCCGAAGAACCGGAACTGAACCCGGAACCGAACTGAAAACCGAATGGGTACCCGACATACCCGAAATAAAATCATATATAGAGAATATTAGTTATATATATATATATTTTATAACATAGTTATTCAAAGCTACAACTTAAAATTTAAAAATATTATTTTTTCCTATATCAAAATAATGAAAATACTCAAAATAACCAAAGTTATATTGAAAATGTTTAGCTATAACTTTTAAAAATTTAATCAATCTTTTAATTTTTTTTAAAAATAATTTTTCAAATTTTTATTTTTATATTTAAAATTAAAAGTTCCGGGTAATTGGGTTAAATTTCGGGTAATCGGGTAAAAAAATACCCGAACCCTATTCAATATCCGATTTTTTCGGGTATTTATAGGGTCTGAAATTTTAGACCCAAACCGACCCGAACCCGGTAAGACTCGAACCGAATCCGAACCGATATTTTCTGTTTACCCTAATGGGTCCTAAACTCCTCTACCCGAAAAACCCGAACCCGATCGGTTCCTACTCGAACCCGACCCGAGTACCCGAATGCCCAGAGCTAATATGAGTTTATTATTTTCATTTTACTATTGAATTAATCAGATTTATCTCTAGCCTCACGAATAGTGAAGCCATCATCAGTGTTTGATCATATTTTTAAAGGAGACGAGTGTCTTTCAAATCCTAGTAAAATATGATCAATTTGAAATCTACACTTGGTTGGTTTTTCCAATCCGTAAACGAAAAAGGGACCAGGTTCAGTGAACCTGTAAATTTCAGTCTCTATGTTTTTGGTTTTTTTTTTTATGCATTCTCCATGAATTTTCAAACGAAAGCATGCTTTAAGCAATATATTATACTATATAAAGACTCTTATAATAGTACTAAAAAATATGAAAGGAACCAAATAAACTAGTCATCTTTAGCTTTTCATCTACTTTCTTATAATTGAAAAGGAAGAAGTTGGTGAAACATATGTTTATAGTTATAAGAGTAGTATCGCACCATATATATGCACAAGACTATATGCATTATGCATATGGTTTGGGCCGAGAGAGAGAAAGAGAGCAATTATCCTTATGACTTCTCAGGCTACTCATGATCATCACTTCATCCACGATCGTACGTCTCTTGTTTCGTCTAATCTTTATCATACTCAGCAGATATTGTTCGTATATACATGTGCATGTGTGCTTGGGATTAATACATGTTTGTTAACTACATCTTCAGGGTCAAAGGTCGAAGAAGAAGGAAACATATATCGATCAACTGATTTTATGTTCCGAGATGATTGATGAGAAAATGATCAATGATATGGAGTAGTTTATATATCAGGATTGGTTTCGAGTTTGATCCAATCGATATTTCTTTTCTTTCGATTGCTTCGAAGAAAAAGATGGAAGAAGCTCATTGTTTGAGGCAAGTAAAAAAGATCACCGGTTCCCCTTTTTACAACTTCAATCTCTTTGTTTAATACTGTTATTACATACTCTATATATGTTTTAACTTTTAATCAAATTAAACTCAGTTTCTTTTGTCGATTATATAAACGACTCAGGTTCAATTCTAGTAAGTATATAATTTTTACTTGGAATACATATACTCGATTAACAACTCCATATGTATTCCACATATCATAGAAAGGAAAATATTAATACTAAAATATTGTTCCGATTAGAACGCCTTCTATAACATGCATTTATGTTTTCGGTTTGTGTATGTAATTTGGATGTGTTCAATCCGGAATCTGTTCATTATACATCATTACATACATATTTATGTATGTATCTGTCTGTAGAAATTCTAAGATCTAGTAGAAGACTAGAAATTATTCAATAAAGAATCCACGATGTGGTAACATTAAGACAATTAATAATGCTTTTGATTTGCTAGCGTCTCTAACGATGCGACAACGTTAACCGATAGTGTCTATTTCCAATGTTGACTCTTGAAACTTGCATAATCGAATAATCCTTAAAGGACTTAATAACACACATAATAATAACATCTCATGGTCACTTCCAAGTTCCAACGTTTTTAACACACACATATCAAAAAAGTTATCACTTGAAGAGAGAAGAAGAGTAGTCCCTTTGGAGTTTGGAGCAATGATCAACGTTGAACACCTTTCTCAACGGGTTGTGCTTTTTACAAAGCAAAATCAAAAAATTGTGTACAGTCTTTTGTCGATTTAAGACTTTTAATTGGATAAATTTAATTCATATCTTCTATATAAATATTAAATAATAATAATGTTTGCTAAGAAAAAATAAACATAATTATTTATAATTGTGTATGTAAATAGGCGGTAATTAAAATATGAGGTAATTTTCCATTTAGCATAACTTTTCCAATTTCGTATCCCTCATTTAATGCAAAATCTCTTATCCAAAAAATAAAATAAATAAAGGAAAAAACACAAAAGTGAAACAAAATCTTTTTAGTTGTTTTCTAAATTATGACATCACAATTTGGTAATCGAACCGGTAGGAAGTGAACACGTGTTAATAATGTTGTTTTTTCCCGCCGTTATCGACCACTAAACTATCTCTCTCTCTCTTAATATAAAATGGAAAGATAGAAACCTAATTTCACTTTTTTCTTTTCTTCTTCCTCTTTCCTCAACTTCGCGAATTCTGGGCATAGAGAGAGAGAGAGAGAGAGAGAGAGAGATGGAGCTACGACCCCGCAATAAGGCGATTGAAGGTACCCTTTTTCGTGATTTCGCTCTATTGATTCTTGGGTTTACTCGTTCCCATTGTATTAGTGGAACTAGTGTCTGTGTTTAGGCTCGATCTGTACTTCAATTAGTTGAATTTTCTTGGGTATTGTACTCGATGATCTCCATGAAATTGATTAAAGTTCGTGTCTTTATTGCTTGATGTGTTAAGCAATTTCGTTATTGTGAAAAGATAAAAAATTTTTGCTTAACAGAATAAAAAAAAAAAGTGGGACTTTTCAGTAAAAATTGAAACTTTGAAAGGCCTAGATACTGTCCGGTGGTGATAAATTGTTAATCTTTTCTTTCTTATGAACTAGTTGTGGATCTCGAGAAAGAAGTTGGCTTCAACTCTGATGAAGAACCTTTTACTATACCTTCAGATGACGATTTAGTCGACCCTGAATTTGAAGGTACCGTTTCGTTGCTTTGCTTAACATAGTTAAAGTTTATGCATCTTCGTTAATGTTCTCTGCTTTTCAAGTGTTACTGATTGAAAAGTTTCTGTTATATATTCATAATTTACATTGATATTTGAACATAGGTGACGAGGAGGTGGAGGAGGAGGAAGAAGATGTTGGTGCTAATGATGATTTACCAGTTCCTGTACCTGTTCTCCCCCCTGTACCTGTGGCTAATGTAAATTTACGAAGAGCAGGCACTAAAAGGAAAAAACCTGGTCCGAGCAGAGAGAAAGATGTGTTACTGTGGGAGATATGGGAAAAGGAACAGAAGAGATGGATTGATGAACATATGACAGAGGATGTTAATTTGGATCAGCAGAATGCTGTGATTGCTGAAACCGCTGAGGCCCCTTCAGATTTGATTATGCCGCTATTAAGGTACCAAAAAGAATTTTTGGCTTGGGCATCAAAACAGGAACTATCAGTTAGAGGAGGCATTCTCGCGGATGAGATGGGAATGGGAAAAACAATACAAGCCATATCTCTTGTTCTTGCCAGACGAGAAGTTGACAGGGCACAATTTGGGGAAGCAGTTGGGTGCACCCTTGTACTTTGTCCTCTCGTTGCTGTTTCCCAGTGGTTAAATGAGATTGTTCGGTTTACATCCCCAGGAAGCACCAAGGTTCTTGTATACCATGGGGCCAAGAGAGAGAAGAATATTAAAGAATTCATGAACTACGACTTTGTTCTGACAACATATTCCACTGTTGAAAGTGAATATAGGAGACATATGATGCCGCCCAGGGTGCAGTGTGCATATTGCAGCAAGTTATTTTATCCGAAGAAGCTTTCGATCCACCTGCGGTATTTTTGTGGACCTTTGGCTGTCAGAACGGCCAAACAATCTAAGCAGAAAAGTAAGAAGTCTACAGCTTCATATTCAAAGCAAGGAAAGGAGGCTGATGCAGTAAAAGATAAAAATCTGAAGAAATCTAAGAAGAAGTCCAAACAACCAGTAGAAGAAGATGACTTAGGTTCAGATGACAGAGAGAAGTCTCTTTTGCACTCTATCAAGTGGAATAGGATCATTTTAGATGAGGTCAGTACCAAGACCCGCTGTTTGTTGGTGTTAACCTTTTGTTGCCTAATTGTTTGGTACACTTGCATTAAAATTCAGGCATGTAAGGTATGGTGCCTTTCATGCCTGTTGTGGGATAGGAAACCACAGCAGGAGAGCTCACTGTAAACTCATCTTCAGAAACCTAGTTTGCCAAAAACTAATTATAAGCCTGTCTTTTTATCTTTTGAGTCTGCTCGACATGATCATATTATCTTTTTGGCCTTTAGTGGGTGGAATTATGGATCTGACCTTGATTAATCTTAATCCACATTTTGTCACACCAGGCTCATTACATTAAAGAAAGACGTAGCAACACAGCAAGAGCTGTTTTTGCTTTGGAGGCTACCTACAGATGGGCTCTGAGCGGTACCCCTCTTCAGAATCGTGTTGGAGAGCTTTACTCCCTGGTTAGTCAATCTTTCCTAAAGTGTGCTTATAGCACTTGAAGATTATAGTTAATTTGGTTGATGTGACTATTTTGTTTGTCCCAGATTCGCTTCTTGCAAATTCTCCCATACTCATATTACTTTTGCAAGGATTGTGACTGTAGAATTCTTGATTACATGTAATTCTTTCACTCTCAACTTCTAATTATTTTCTCCTTTCTCATAGTTCTGTTTCATAGTTCATAACAATATATGCTATTCAATTTTCTTTGTCATCTGCCTTTGGGGGTGATTGCAGGGCACATCAAACCTGTCCTAGCTGTCCTCATAATACAGTTCGACATTTCTGTTGGTGGAACAAGGTAAGTTTGAGGTGTCACGTTTCTTATATTACCTATTTTTTTAAAGAAGGATCACCATTTTATATGTTGTCCTTCTGTTTTTTTCTTTATATTTTTGCTAGTATGTGGCCAAACCAGTAACTTTACATGGAAGCACTGGAATGGGAAAGCGAGCCATGATATTGCTTAAACACAAAGTCCTGAAAGACATACTTTTAAGACGTACTAAATTGGGTCGGGCAGCTGATCTTGCTCTTCCTCCTCGAATCGTATGTTCCTTTCTCTCCCTTGTTTGATGTAAATGAAGCTTTGTATAGTTGCGTGCAAGCTTTATTTATCTCTACATATAAATTTGGCTTCTTATAGAATTCTTTCAGGTGTGATGCACTGGATGTAAATGATTCTGATTATTAAGAATCACTAAACAAAGCTTTAGCTCAACTTTTAAATTTGACTTCTTGTAGATTTCTTTGAGGCGGGATGCACTAGATGTAAAAGAGGCTGATTACTATGAATCTCTATACAAAGACAGCCAGGCGGAATTTAATACGTAAGTTACTTATATTCAATGGGCTTCTACTGGTTTCTGCTCCTTGGTTTGTATAACAGAACTTTATTATTGACCATGCCATGTACATTTTTGTTTGCAGGTATATTCAGGCTGGTACATTGATGAATAATTATGCACATATATTTGATCTTCTCACTCGTCTGAGACAGGTGAATGGCATCTACAGTCTTTTGGTTCAACTAAACAGCCAATGCACTAGTATTTTATAGATATGTAGTTTGTGATGTATTTTGTCTTCAATTTTTTCAGGCTGTTGATCATCCATACCTTGTGGTGTATTCCAATTCTAGTGGTGCTAACGCTAACTTGCTTGATGAGAACAAAACTGAGCAAGAATGCGGTCTCTGCCACGACCCGGCCGAGGACTATGTTGTAAGCGCTCCAAGTCGATCTATTGCTATTTCGTAATATATCGACTCTGGCTTCTCAGTGCCTGTCTGGAAACAGCTGCTTTCATTTTACACTTCGTTCAAGAATCATCAGATTACTACTATTGTTGGACTTTTTCGTTTGATATCCTTCTTTGTTTCTTTTACTTTGAAGGTGACGTCTTGTGCACATGTGTTCTGTAAAGCTTGTTTGATTGGTTTTTCTACGTCCCTGGGAAAAGTCACCTGCCCAACATGCTCGAAACTACTGACTGTGGATTGGACTACCAAAGCTGACACAGAGCATCAGGCAAGCAAGACAACACTTAAAGGATTTAGAGCCTCAAGCATTTTAAATCGGATAAAGCTCAATGATTTTCAAACAAGTACAAAGATTGAGGCTTTGGTATGTGCTCTCAAGTATCTACAGCTTCTGTTCTGTCTCTTTCCCGAACAGTATCCTTCTAAGTTTCTTTGGAGTTTTGAGCGTTTTTCTTCCTTTTTCTAACCATTTGTGAATTGTTATGATGTTTGATTATTTGTATGCAGAGAGAGGAAATCAGATTCATGGTTGAAAGAGACGGGTCTGCCAAAGCAATAGTTTTCAGCCAATTCACATCATTTTTGGACCTTATAAATTATACCCTTGGGAAGGTAAT